>NC_022011.1:69905776-69935022 GCF_000317375.1 Microtus ochrogaster | reverse complement strand
CCCCCCCGCACAGCAAGAGACGACCGACCAAACAACAAGATGAAGACGATGGCTAAGAGAAAACAAGAAGTATAGAAGTGGGAATGGGAAAAAGGGTTCCCATATTTACAAAAAGCTCTTGCAAGTTAGAAGAGAAATTAAGACTCACACAGGAGATGACCACGGCAGACCAAAATCTCACCCAGGAGGACAACCAAATGAAATATTTAAAAAACAAAAAGGGTTTAGCTCCTTTAGCTAGGAAACAAAGATTAAAGGAAACTTCAACTAGGGAGTGTCGTCTCGGTTGCAGAGACGCCAGACGCTGACATGTGTCCTGTGGTGCCTTCATACAACAGCGGTGGAAATCTGCACTACAACAGCTTTGAAAAGTCCTTTCCCAATAGCTACCGAGAATGTCTGATGTTGTAATTCCAGTCTGGGATGCTTGCCTAGGGAAGGCTTCGTGCAATGTTATTTATTTGCAAACAATGAAAACTATCAAAATGCCTGAAAATAAGGAAATGTTGTCTACTGTGTATTTTCACTGAGGACAGCCCTGTACATTCCATTAAATGGTTATAACCAAGACGGCACGGTGTTCATAATATTATCCTGGAGGAATGAGTGTAAAAGCAGCACCTAAATTGTGTTTATGGATTCATATGAACAGGTCCTATGTAAGACTGGAAGAAAACAGACCACAAAAATAGCTAGAAGTCGCATATCTTTAAGCTTTGAATTCTCCTGTAGTTTGCACTTCTCTACAGTTGATAGTCGAATCCACCTGCCTTGTACTAGTATCATACCTAGAGACCCTGCTGTAGGTGCAGGGGTTGTGCTTGGATGGAAACAGAGAAGGTTTTCTACTTTGTGACATTTTCATTATATTGGGATAAATACAACAAATGAACTAATTACAGATTTCTGGAAAGAACTGAAAGAGATGAGGAGCAGATTCTTAATTGGGGTGATTCTGTGGCGATTTCACTGAGGTGGAGACATCTGGGCTGATGCTTGAAAAAGAATTAGAAGGAGGGGGAAGGGCTTTAACAGACTCATAGAAGCAAGAAACTCTGAAGCATTGTCCTACCTTGCCTTGGCAAAGTCTGGCAGTCACTTTTTGTTTTGCATTATGCTGGTTAGTAATTGAGGAAAGGATAGTTTCTTTGCCCATATAGCTAGCTTCTGCCATAGGGAAGGCAAACTCCATGTGAAAGTTCTTCAATGCTCATCATCATCTCTGAAGTTAATTGGTGCTGCCAGGAGCAGATGTGTCTCGCTGTCAAGGAAAGCCTTATGTTATTACAACATTTTAAATGCCATATTCTGTATATCTCTAAAGTGTTTGAAGACCACCTGTCTATCTAAAATATACCTGTTTGTGCTTGGAAACATACTTAGCATGACTATAAGTTTGATTGTTATAGGTGACTAACTACTAACTTGCATTCTTAAATTAAAAGAATTTATTATCCTAAATACTTTGTAAACTTGAAGGACTAGAAATTTATACTACTTTGCTAAATGAGCTACATAGGCATGATAACTTAAGAGTAGAAACACATATACAATATTATAAAAATAACCTCAAAAATCCATACCAATGTAAAATATTTAAAACTAATAGTATCTTTTTTTAGTTTAAAAGTAGATTAAATAGACAACCCTTTTATCCTATCATTACTATACTCTCCCTTTTCTTTTCATAATGAAAAATTCCTGAATGTAATCTCCCTTATTTAGTAACCTTCTGTAGTAATAGGTGCGGCGGAGCTGAGTCCCCAGAACCCCAGCCGCACCCTGGCCGCCTGGCTAGCTTATGCCCCGAAATAATTACATGGACACTGTATTCTTTTAATCACTGCTTGGCTCTTTAGCTCTAGCCCTTTTCTCGGCTAACTCTCGCACCTGGACTAACCCATTTCCAATCATATGTGTCGCACTCCAAGGTGCGCTTACCGGGAAGATTCTAGCCTACGTCCATCCTGGGTCGGAGCTTCATCGCGTGTGCCTCAGAGAGCAGAGCTCTCGCCTCTGCCCGCAGGAGTGGAGCATCATGTCTCTCTGAGGCGTCTGCCCCCTCGAGGAGAGCTGTCGAGTCTCTGACCTCACTTCCTCTTCCGCCCAGCATTCTGCTCCGTTCACTCCTCCCCCTACGTTCTAACCTATCAGGGCAAGCAGCTTCTTTATTTAATTAACCAATGGCCTTCCTCCATCACTTCCCCTTCACTATGACCAATAACAACTTGCAAACAATACCCCTAAAAGATCATAAACATCTGTAGTCCACAGAACAACCAAAACCACTCACCCCACCTCTTAGAAACATGGGTATCAAGTTTATAAAATTACTCCCTGCTGTCTGGGAACAATGACATCTTTAAGGGACACTGAAAAAAATTAAGATAATAATCAAGTCTTGGGAAAGTTAGCTGTTGTCCGTTCTTGGTATGATAGGAGCATACATAGCTTACTTGAAGTCCTACATGAAGCAGTCTATGAGGCTAGAACTTCTTAGCTAACTATTTTGAAGTTGTTCTGAGCAGTTTGTAATCCAAAGTTGATTTTTGGGTAGTCAGCTTAATGGCATTATTGCAATCTAGGTGAAATAATCTTTGTGGGGCCCCATCATCTTTTGAAGACTTCAAAGGTCTTCATTCTTTATGAATGGCTACAGTTCACTGCAGAAAACATAAACATTTTGATTGTCATATGCAGCAGATCTTGGAATGGTTAAAGGACCACAATTTGTTATGTACATCCAGGGTACACAAACTTAATTCCCAGTTACATGCTTCAGATTCAAGCCCAAAATCACATACAGGAAGAAAGATGAAGTTTATTTCTAGAATTATTTAGTATTCTATATGACCATTAATATCATTACAAAAAGTTTAAGTATATATAATAATCTTATAAATTTTGAGGTATTTATACCTTAAGAAAAAATTTAATAAGTCAAAATGAAACCCAAGGATTATGAGATTAGCAGCAATAAAATAGGCTGTTAATTTTGTTTTTTTTTTCCGTCCTGTACCAGGTAACTAACTCTTCTGATATGAGACAGAAATTTTGGATTGATTATTTTAAACAAGCATAGATGGTTTTAAAGAATGAGTGAGCCACACTCCAGCTCCAAAGCCACCTTTAATCTTTAATTGAATTGAGACTACAAAATGATGATTTGTCTCATGTGTCTGTAGAGAACAACAGAAACAAACATTAGGGAAGATTTATGAAATTTTATCCTGCTGGAAGTATGCTATACCATTAGGCCAATTTACTCTTTTCCTTGGACATCTTCTCTGGGTGATTCATCATTTTTCTTCATATGTCTCATATGTCCAGTGGTCTTTATATTCCTTAATTGGATGCCGTCATTATCCTGGAAAGACAAAAACAAAACCCTGCCCCAACCCTAATTTTGAGGAGTTTATCTTTTTGGCAAGTTATATCTGGTCAAATGAAAGGCATTTATTAGTCTTATAAGGTAGTTTAGATAGAATGGCCATGCTCTTTGATGAAATATCACCTTTTCTAATCAAGAGGTCTCTTCTGTTTGAATTTAATCTTTATCAATTTTGATAGTAACCAAAGCTTTTCTTTTTTGGGAACAAAAGCTAAACCTCTTCTCCAATGTAAAACATATCCTGGTTTCACTAGCACCACTTGTTGAGACTCTGGCATCTCTTTGGATTCTCCAGTGCCATTTGTTGTAATGTCTTTCCACTCCAGCTCTTGGATGAGCTCAGATTGTTCTCTTTAAAAAGATTACACAGTCAACAGGTCACTCCTAAAATGCTTTCCTGATAGTCTGGTCTAAAAACAGAGTTAGTGAACCAAACAAACTAATATCTGGGAGGAGGACTGAGTATGGAGTCAGATGTTCGTCTTGGTCAGTACACAGTTAAGCACAGGGCCTCAAGATATAGGAAACAGGTGAAATGAAGCCAATATATTGAAAGCAGTATTCCAAATTGTTTGTCAAAAATATTTGTCTTTTTAATGTCATAGGACCTAAGGACACACACACACACACACACACACACACACACACACACACACACACTCTGTATCCTGGTAGTTTTTACACTTCAGTCAACAGGGTGTGCTAGGCATCATGTGTAACTATGGGTAAATAAATGTACTTTCTGTTTGATTAGAAATGTGCACATCCTTTGGTAGATGTGGGTAGCAGATGTCTCTGGGGTAACAGATGTCTTGGCTTTTATAGACTAATTGGCAAAGAGGGAAAAAAGGGAGATAATTAAAGGGGTGGGAAGAGACAGGAGCAAAGTGCAGTCTTCGTGTTGGGGAAAGATCTAATAGACCTCCTTATTATGGGTAATTGCCCCTTTCTCCAACCTCATTTGCTGCCTTGTACCATATGACTGAAGAGTAAGTATAAGATAAAGAGCCACAAGGAGGGACTGCTATCTGCTAACAACCAGATTTTTCTTGCTGTGGAGTGTTCTAAAGAACTGACCCAATTAACATCAGGTTTTAAAACCACAAAATAGAAAAGCATAAATCAAATCAGTAATGGCAACTGCCATTTTAATTGGCAGCTTAAGGATCTGTGTTGAGGATGGCTGGTGTAAATATCCTCTAATTATACAAATGTAGCATATAGTGGACTTGGGAGAAGGGAAGGACGAGAGATAGACTCTGGCATGTGTTAGTTTTACATTTTAGGTCTCATTTCGTTTGCTGTGTGCTCCTTTTCGGTGCAGTTGTCTGCTAATTGACCTGCAATAAGTAGGGACATGGAATAGGTGTTTGAGCTCATCGCCTTTAGTAAATCCTCAATGTTGTCTGTGTTTTCTATCCTGCAAGGTTTAAGGAAGAGGGGGCATTTTCTATGTCTTACTAAGTTTAGATTATCCTGGTTTATGTCTTTTATGGGAATTCTATAGCTTGTTAAGAAATTAGTTTAAAGTGCCAACCATCCCATGATAAGAAATACTATGTAACTGTTTTCTTGTGAAGATCCAGTCAGTGCATTGAAGAGAGATATAGGGGACGTGGGTGGGATGTCCTCAGAGGCTTACTTGCTGTAGAATTTAGATAAACTGAGGAGGCAGATTTTTGTTCTAGTGTAAAGCACATGGTACTGAGTTTTATTTGACCACCTGTGCTGTCAGTAAACTAGTAGAGAGAATTTGCCTAAAAATATCCACCCTGCCTTAAATTCCATTGAAATAATGCAGATCAAAATTTCAGATATCAGAGATAAATGACTAACTTATTTCTCTTATATTAGCATTGAATTTTATTTAGCCTCTAGAAACTACTGTGGTTTCCAAAATAATTCTTAACACTATGGCAGCTTTGATGGGATAAAAACAAGATCACTTGTGTAGTCCAGAGACTGGTACATTCAGTCAATTACTTGATATTTTTTTTTTGTGCCTCATTTCATATCTGCAAAATGCAGATAATTGACAACCAAGCTGCCCTGGGAATTGAACACCATGATAAAAGCACATGACATCAGTGTGTGCTTAAAGGTTGAGTGGCTGATAACTGTTTTCACTCCGTGGGGCCATACATCCCTTAGCTGGTTCCATTGACTTCCTGGCTTAGCTCTTTCTGGAAACAAAAACTGAAGATCTTCAAACAAGATCTATTTATTTTTATTTTATATGTACAGTTCTTTTTCTTGGAGGTATATCTGGGCACCCTGTACATGCAGGGCTTGGGAAGGCCAGGAAAGAGCAATGGATACATTGGGACTGGAGCTACAGATAATCGTGAGTAGTGGGAAGCAAATCCAGGTTCTGTGCAAGAGAACCCAGTGCTCTTAGTTGCAGAGAATCTACGACTCTGATACTAGAGGGACAAAGTCTCAGATAGTGTGTCAAATGGCTAGGCTTCCAACTTACATAAGAGGGTACGGACCAGGCACAGAGTGGTAAGTGTTTCCCATGCTTTGTAACTTCAGATTTTCCTGAACTGTTAATTTTGAGTTATCATATCCAATGCAGATAGTGCTCTACATGTCAAGATTTCTGGGCTCAGTGCTCTTACTTTGGTTCATTTGTCGAGGACTCCGTGGCTCCCCAAAGTCAGCCATCAAGTGAGGGACAAAGCTAGGCCAGAGACCGTTCTTTTCTGTTTCTACTGACTGTGGTAAAAGTTAAGAAATGCATTAAAGCTTATCGAAACATTACAGATCAACCGCAATTGTTATTCCCTCATTACTAATTTTTTTCTGTTATATTAGATTTATATTCTATTCCCAGTTGCTAAAAACTAGTGGGATGGGAGAAAAGCTTAGCTCAGACCTTGAAAAACACAAGGACACTCAGTCCCACTGGCAGAGCAGAGCAAGATACATTTCCTTGTCAGGGCCTTTGAAATGGCTGTTGGGTCCTGCTTTGGGCAGCTGTTCTTGCAGGGATTATGGAGGTCTGTGGACGGTCTCCATGTGATGAAGAAAACTAGTTTGACTCTCTTGAGTGTTAGGAGAGGTGGTTACTAATGCTTGCGTCATACTTCCTTTGTGTCAGAAACGAACACAAAAGATTTCTATGATTAATTTACTCTCCATAGCAACATGATGAGGCAGTATGTTATCATTGGAGTTATCACCATTCAATTGAGGCCCAGTGGGACTAAATGATGTCCAAATGACAACACTGTGAATCAGGTGTTGAAGACGCTTGGAAGGTTGGGAAATGCTACAGTTCCATTCAGTGACACCCGATTGAAAGGCTGTTTTTGTTTTTGTTTTTTGTTTTGTATAATCTCTCTTTTATTTAAGGAAACTGACTTAATATGCTTTTGTTTTGTTGATGTTTTTGACAGAGCCGCCTCACTATGTCGCCCCGGCTGGCCTGGAGCATGCAGAGCTCCATCTGCATCTGCCTCCTGAGTGCGGGGATGAAAGGTGTGCGCCACCTTAACACGTGTTAGTCTCCTTGGTTGTGAGCCTTAGCCTTTCGTAGCTACGTCTTTCATCTTTCCAGACTCCTTATCAAGTTTCTTAATCACTCGGTTTTGTCCACCTGGCTGTCTGGAATCTCAGCCACCCTAGAATATGTGATTCTACTACAGCTCATTACTATTGATAAAAAGAGTATTTATTCATGATTACTCATTTATCAATTGAATATTTTGTTAGTGTCAAATTGGGTCTAGTTTTAGTCATTAGGAATTTAAAGACGAATTTTATTAACTGATTATATGGCAAAATTTTGGATAGTAAGGTAATTGGGGGTAGTTATGCTTTAACCAAACATTCATTAAAATCATGATAGAAATATTTAAAGTTGTAGTACTTAGAGATGATATATTGAATAAAAATCTGAATAAATTACGACCTCTGAACTCTATTCGGCCATTTCATACCAAGACAGAATATATCATTTGGACATGTTAGTGAGGGTATGAGTGTGTTTGTGTGTATGGTAAGAGGGATGTTAAAATGGCATGCTAATAAACAGATTAATTTATCAACATCTAAGCTTTGAAAGTTTTGTTGTCATTATTATAATAAACTCCACTATCAATGTGCTTTCTTTTGTGGAATGGAGGTGCCCACTGAAAACTGTCTGATGGTTAAAGTCTGCATTCAAATTGAAGTCATTCTATCACTCTAAGATATATCCCTTAGCACAAGGGGAAGTAGAATGGTTCATCAATGCCTTCCAGGTGCCTATGAGAGCAATATCAACCTTAAGGTCCAGGGAATAGAAACACCAATAATTTTGGACCTACGTGTTTCTATGGCTTGTTTTGTGTTCAGCAAAAGCATTTATGAGTTGGGAGAAGTGCAAATGAACATAGCATGCTGGCTCATTGGGTTGCAGCTGCCCTCACAGCATGCTGGCTTGTTGGGTTGCAAATGCCCTTATTGCATGCTGGCTCATTCAGTTGCAGTTGCCCTCACAGCATGCCGGCTCACTGGATGGCAGTTACCTTGTGTCGCATCATTGTTCTACAAGCTGTGCCAGCCAGCTCCTTGTTGCTGAGCTACAGTTTCCTAGCATTTCATCGGCACTATTGATTTAGGAGTAAACTGATTGAGCTTGAGAACGATTTAGAGTGTGGGCTAGGAAACCATAGTAACTATAGGAACCACTGTATAAATTCTGTATAAATCACAATAACCATACAGAGCATAACTGACTGAATAGCCTGTTAATAAAGCACAGGATGGACAGGGCAACTTCATCACATTTCAAACCCCTCTTTAAGTTAAGATTGAACTTCTGTTCTCAAGTAGCACAAAGTAACTGCACGTCCTCTTCTGCATTTTAAAGCTTCTTGCCTTACTTTTTCCAGGACTGAAGTGTGTGTGTCTTTTGTGTGACTCTTCAAATTTTACCTGCCAAACGGAAGGAGCATGTTGGGCCTCTGTCATGCTAACCAATGGGAAAGAGCAGGTGATTAAGTCCTGCGTGTCCCTCCCAGAGTTAAATGCTCAAGTCTTCTGCCACAGTTCCAACAACGTGACCAAGACCGAATGCTGCTTCACGGACTTCTGCAACAATATCACACTTCACCTTCCGACAGGTAAGGGGTGGCATAGCCACACCCATTCCTAATAATGCTTCACTCTTGGAAGATGATAAGCAGGGCAGAAACCAAACCATCTAATATTTCCTGAGATAAACATGTGTATTTTACTCTTCTTCTTGTTTTTGGCTGGTGAAACTCTCTAGAGTCTAGCTGTGGTTGATGTTTGAATTCTTAAATTGTGCATCCCTGTCAAAACATTGAGAATAGTGTCACAATCTTGGGGAAATTTGACCACAGGCATTACAATGTTTGACATAACTAATGGACCTCTAGTAAAATGTAAATTTTCATGAATACTTTTTATTAAAGAAAGCAAAGAAAAGAAGGGATATCTAATTTTCAGTAATAGAAATAGATCATCAGCCTACCCTAGGAGAAGGGAAGGGACAAGAGAATCCTTTGGAATGATGGAAATGGTCATATGTGCATCCAGATTCATCAAATTGAATCATATATACTGTATCATGTTAAAGTCGTGCCTCCATAACACTGATTTTTAAGAAAACGAAAGACTGGTTTCTGGATGAGTTTGAGGGCACAAGCACAGCATAAAATCAATCTGGGAAGAATCTATTCTACCCTACCAAGACCCTCTGATTGAACAGCTGTATAAACAGTGTCTTGTCCTGAAAGAGATGTTGTTCAAGTCCTTTCCTGGATTCATGCTGAATGACAGAGCATGGACTTATAAAAAGTCACTGGAGCAGTCAATGGGACGTCCCTCTTCATCTCCTGCACCTTTTGTATCTTGCCACTGATGAAAATCAACAATAAATATAAAGCCTTACTTTAGGATGCCTCTGGCTCTCGGGTAAACCAGGGAAGGACACGTCCATGGCATTACAGATCCTCACCAAGTCCAGGAAGGCTATGAATAGGATAGAGGGAGGCTGTGCGATATAAACCAACATTGCAGACAGCTCTAGGGCATGAAATGGGCTGTAGCTTGTCAGGTTGAAGTGTGTGAAGTAATACTTAGAGCGGTGTTTTCTGAAGAATGAACTAGGTGCCACAGAGGTACTCAAAAGGATTTAGAGAATTTTTAGGTGGCGATTAAAGTGGTAAACACAATATTGAACTTAAAAAAAGCAGTTGTAGGTCTGTACTGAAAACTCACAGTTAATTTTGTTACTGTGTACAACTCGCTTACCTTGATCAAAAATTCTAAACACTTTTGCTTTTTTGTTTTTCTTCAAGATGTCTTATTTCATTCTACTATATCTTTACCACTTAGGTGTCAGTTGTCCTGCTTTTGTTTTTTGAGACAGGGTTTCTCTGTGTATCCCTGACTGTCCTGAAACTCAATTTGTAAACCAGACTGGCCTCGGAACTCACAGTCCTGGGATGAAAGGCATCCACCGCCACTGCCTTTTCAGTTTAAACATTTAGGGTTATGTTTAATTTCAATTTGTGAAAAATGGCACAGCACACAATGGTGAGATAAAGGTATAAATTTAAATTTATTTTAGTTGTTTTCCATATGGGTAAGAAGTTGTTTCAATGTTCAACATCAGTTGTTAAGAGCTCTGGCCTTGGGGCTGGGGAGATGGCTTGCTGGTTAAAAGCATTGGCTGCTCTTCCCAAAGATAGAGGTTTGGTTCCCAGTATCCATGTAGTAGCCTATAACCCTCTATAACTCCAGTTTGAAAGGATCTTCTGCCTGATTCTGACATCGGTGGGCACTGAAAGTACCTGGTATATACAGATATACATGTAGCAAAACATCTCTACCCATAAAATAAATATAAAGAAATCTTTAAAAATTAAAGAGCCCTGGTATTTCCATGTAGAGTTATTTTGATACTTTCTTTGAAAATAAGGCAGATCTATGTGTATATCTGTATATCTATTTAAAAGGATATATTTATAGATGCTTTGTGCTATGTAGTTTTCCTACGCCTTAAGCAAGTATTGAACTGTCTCGATTACTACAGGGGTTTAATAAATATTGAAATTAGGAGGTGTGACCCTTCTAGCTCATTTTTTTTAAAAAAAATCTTATCTAAGTAATATAAGTAATTTTCATCTTTGTTTAAATTTAGTCAGCTTACTTCTCCAAAACACACACTGAGATTTTGATTAACTGAGTTGAATATATAGAATAATCTGGAGATAATAGTCATGGTAATAATATTGATCCATGAACATAGTATGCTTTTCCATTCATTTCATCCTCTTGTTACTCTCGGTCATGTTTGTATTTATCTGGGAACACAGCCTAGGCATACATATTTCATTGAGTTTACTAACCTTCTTAGTGTGGTTGGGAATGGCATTTTCAGTATCTCAGTTTGTAAATGTTCATTTCTCCTACGTGAAAAAGCTGATTTTTTTTAATTGAGCTCACATGAAGATAATGTATTAGTTCCAGTATATTTATTTATTTTGAAATGTTCTTTGGGCTTTTCCATTATTTGTGAACATAATCATCTTAAAAGTTTTTGTTCTGATTGGGCTCATTTTGTTTCTTCTTGTTGTATTTTGCACACCTGCGGACCTCTTATGTGCTGGTGACTGGAGACAGTGGAAGCAAAGACTCTTGCTGTCCCAGGGAAAGTGCTTGGTCCCTTATTGCTTTTTATTTCTTTTATTTATTTGTTTTTGTTTTTGTTTTGAGAAAGAGCTTGCTTGGTACTCATTATGTAGCCCAGGCTGCTCTCAAATTCATGGCTATCTTCTTGTCTCCAGTTTTCTAAGTGCAAGGATTTATAGAACTATGTCCACCATCCCTGACCACCAGTCCTTTCGCTAGCAATTATTATGTTAACCATAGGTAGCAGGTGCCTAGTGTTAATGGGAAGAGTTTTCTTTTATTTTTAAGTTGGTGAAATTTATTTTTAATCCTAAGTGGATATTCATTTTTCAAACATTTTATGGCTTTGTTAAGATTATCTTATGACAGTGATTGTATTAACTAGATTCTAATCATTATCCTTAGAAAGGGAAATATGTGTTTTGTAGCCATTAACTAATATATCTACAAGAAATGCTATGTATGTCATTGAATTAAAAAATCTTTATTAAAACTAAGAATTTATATCATTTAGTGACATGGTATGGTAAGTGGGCACTAAATTGAAAAGTGCTACATGTAGGGTATGTGGTCTCCTTGTGTGGAGTTTTTCTTGAGCAAGGCTAAGAATGGTTCTTAACTATACATGGAACAATAGCTCCTTGGAGAAAGGTTTGAAACTTACCTAAGCACAGACCATGACAACAATTACACCATTGTTGACTGAGGTTTCTGTCCTGCCCAGTTCCTGCAGTTGTTAAGTCCCAAGAAATCACACAGAGATCCACATTAATTATAAACTGGTTGGTCTAGTAGCTCAGGCTTCTTATTAACTCTTATAGCTTATTAACCATTATGTCATAATTCTTTTCTGTGTTAGCCACATGGTTTGATACCTTTTTTTGAGCAAGGCAGTCACATCTTGCTTGTTCTGTGTCTGGATTCCTCTGTGTCTGGGTGATGACTGTAGACTGACTCCTCTTCCCAGAATTCTTGTTGCCCGGCCTCTACTTCCTGCCTTGTTACCTCACCTCTACTTCCTGCCTGGCCAATCAGCATTTTATTAAAATACAATTGACAGGGTCCAGACCATTGTCCCACAGCACACCATTTTAATGTCATCAGAAAGGGGGGGGGGTCAGTGACCCTGCTCTGTCTACAATGGACCTGTCAGTTTCAAATGTGATCATGTACATAATGGAATATAGACAGGCACTCTGAAAAGTTGTGAGATATTTCTATGGTACTTGACAGTGAACGTTGTATTCACAGCCAAAATTGTGTAAAGTGAGGAGTTAATTGGAAACGGTTATGTAGATATGAAACTTCCTTTTAGGATTCTAAAAGAACACTCGCCCCAAATTCTCTGCCTTTCATCCATCAGTCTCGGGGCGTTTTGTGGATTTGATGAAGGACCAAGTCTCTGCCTGCTTTGGGTGGCCCTCCCCTGTTCTTAGATCGTGTAGTAGCTGGTCTCTTGGTTGGTTTCTTTGTGAAAAAATTTCTACCACGAATAAAGCTTGTGCTCCCTCCACCCCATCTGCTCCCAGCTGTGCCCCTAGTAAAGCACAGCTGGACGACGACTGGCCCTTACTCTTTCTTCCCTCCCCTAAATGCTTAAAAATGTTTGAGGCTGATTTCTAACAGCTTAGTGGCTTTCATACGGGTTCCTATTGTGACACAGAAAGAAACTCATTTTGTATAATTTATTTCACCTCACATGGACACAGAACAAGAATTTTACAAAACATATCTTTAAAATGTGTAAGGTACTTCAATCGTTGCTATTTCCTTTGTAAAAAAAAAAAAAAAAGTACTGGTTGGATCCCGCTGAGGCTTAGTCATAGTTTAAGAAACACTATTTTAACTGATATTTAAAGGGTAGAATTTGTAAATGGATCAAGGGCATTCATTATTTTAATTCACTAGTATAAAAACTATTCAAAATGTTAGTTACTATTTTAATTTCTCACATTTTCCTTTTAAATGGCCTAAATTGATTAGATTTAAGACAAATTAATTCACATTACTGAGACTGAAATTTAATTTAGATTATATTTAAATTGAATCATTTTCTCTTAAAATGTACCTTCTGGTTTAATTTTACACATGGGTATACTTTTAAGGAGTTAGTAGTTTTACTTAATAGAAGTAAGCTTATATTTTGGTAGAAATACAACATTAGAAAGTTTTCTCTCTTCCCTGAAGGTTATTAAAACAGATATGGTTAAAAAAAACCAGATATGGTTGTAATCACTGAAAAACATAGATAATTGTCCAAGTTCAATATGAACATACTTGTAAGCCCCCCTCCTTAAAATCTGGGAAGTAAAATCATTTCAAAGAATAGTTATTTATTTGACTAGTACTTAAATTTGTATCTTTACAAACAGTAAACATGTTAGTCCCACAAAACAAATGTGGTATCATGTTTGAATTTCATTTATATTGTGCAAATTAATGAAACAAGAGAAACATGTTTTCTAGTTGACTCTAATCTCTTCTTCCTACTTGTTCTTAGTACCTGCCTTTCGCTGGAGGTGTGCTTCTTATTTTGGCCCTGTGTCCTTTGACCTAGTCTTTATTACAGTACTGAGATTTAACTGTTGTCCATTCTTCACTTCTTCTGAGATAAGAAGTGAAGATATTTTTGTTGGAATATTTCATTTTTAGAAGTAGTATTCCTAGCCCTTCAAGGATATTTCTCTTTCAAAAGGAATATGCTGATTTGCATGTTAGGTAGGATGTGCTGGGGGAAACATCTGTATATAACCAACATCTATATAGAGCCAATATCTGTAAAGAGCAAACATCTGTATAGATCCAACAGGTGCACAGAGCAAGCATCTGTATAGAGCCAATATCTGTATAGAGCCAATATGTGTATAAAGCAAACATCTATATAGAGCCAACATCTGTATAGAACCAACATCTATATAGAACAAACAAATAATAAGTAATTTTTTTATACTCTAGAGTATATTTGTCCAAACAGTGGCTTCTGTGAGTCCCATAGTCCATTCCCTTCAATGTTTCTCACATTTTCCATAAACAAATGTTACTGCAAAAACACAGCTCTCACCTCAAAGTGAATAAGGAGTAGTTTGTTCTGAAGCCAAATTTGAGTGACTATGGCACACAAACACAGCTTTAAGATATCCCAAATTTAATTTTCCAACATGGAAAAAGTTTCATAAAGTTGTTTTTAGTAATTAAACAAAGAAAAGTCATGAATCAAAAAACCTCTCAAATACAGTGTGGGGAAGCATTTTAAGTAGGGGGTCAGTGTGCAGTGGAAAAATCTCAGCATCTCTGCTGTAGGCTTTGGATGCTATGTGGTAGCATTTCTGGTTCTTTGCTTGGTGGGGAAAACTTTCCAAAGGGTTGTGATTTTGTTTGTTTGTTTTATCTGTTTATCAGGATGTTCAGTTCATCTTTCTTTACTGGTTACAGATGTAGTTAGGTCCCATACTGAGTTGGGTAAAGACTGGCTTGAAAGACAGTCCAAGGTAAACTGGTTTTAGACTCTGGAGCTGCAACTTTCCAAACTTCTTTATGTCATTGATTTTCCAGGAATTCTCCTTCACTTTTGGTATAAATTGGATTTTATAAACTCCTCCCCGCTCCATTTTTTTTTTTTCTAATTTGTGACCTTTAACCATTTCAACGTCTTCAGCTTCCGTGGGTTGAATTCTGCTATTTTCGGTTTTGTTGACGCATCCTTCCTGGCTTAAGGCCTTGTTATCGATTTTTTAATGTGAGTTTGTTTTGGGGATCCTTATGCGGAGAAGTGGAAACCTCTAATTTGATTCCCCAAAGACCGACATTAATTTTTATCAAATATCTGGGGGGTACAGTCCACCCAAATGCATTCCATATTTTGAGTAAACATAGAGACTTCTAAGCCTGCTTTTCTTCCCCTTGCCTTTCCCTTCTCCTCCCCCTTCCTTTCTTCCAGTTCTCCTTTGCCTTACCCTTCCCCCTTCCTTCTCTTTCCCCCTCCGTCCCTTCCCTTTCTTTCTGCTCTACTGAAAGCCATGGTGGAGACAGCAGTCTGTACACCCTGTCTTCCTCTGTTGGATGCTTTCGTTTGTTTTGTTTTTGAGGCAGTGTCATACACAGCTGCCTGCTTTGCATGGGCCTCTCTCATCTGACTTCTCGTTGTTTCAGGACCATGTTTTGTCCCTATCTCTGTGTTCTAAGCACCTGGCCACCAACGACCCGGCAAATACCTAGGCTACATTGGCAAATACTACAGTACCCAAGCACGGTCTGGGTTTTTACTGTGATTTTGGCTGTGAGCAATTCATTTATTTTTTTCCCCCCACTCTAATCATAGAACAGAAAGAAAATCACTTCTCTTTTATTTAGCATTTCCATGTATACTGTACCAGGAAGGGTGTCTGTGGCCATCTAAAGAGGAACTTGGCAAAAATGGCAACTCGAGGGCAGCTTATTTTTGAAATGATACTGGCATAAATATCTTTCCATCTGGAAGAAAACAGGGTTGTATCACAGAGTCACACCATACACAAAAATAAATTACAGCTTGATTAAATATCTAATTGTGACATATAGAACAATCTAAATGTCAGAGGCAAATTTAGAAAAAAAAAAGATTGTGTGACTTTATAGTATGGAAACTGTTCCTAAATAAGATAGGAAACTCAGATCTATAAAAGGAAAAGACAAATATAATTGAGTACATGAAAACTAAAATAAAAATGAATGAGAAAAGAACATAAATAAAACGAAAATATAAATTAAATATTGGGTACAACTATTTGCAGCATACATGACTGAGAAAAAAAATGACATATTTAGAAGATACAGTGTGTGTGTGTGTGTATGTGTGTGTGTGTGACTGACTGACTAGGGAAAAGGAGGGAGAGAGAACAGTTCTAATGAAAAACCAAGTAAAGAGAAGGGGAAAGAACTAGCATTTTTTTTACTGCAGAGAGGCAGAGAAATTCCAGAGTGATCAAGTATTGAAATGGTGTTCAACCCCACTAATAGCTGAAGAGACACACATTAATGTGGTCACAGGCAATTTTCCACCCATTAGATTAGTCAGGGATGTTTTCAACTAAGAGTCGTCAGGAAATGAGATAGTAATGTCTTCATGATGAAAGAGTGTGCTGACAAAAGTGACAAGAACTGGGATGTAATATGGGTGCGTGGTTTCTGGGGAGAGGGACTAAATGATGTCACTGCCCCGTGAGCACTGTAACCAGTGAGGACATTCTCACTCACCCTTCTCATGGTTGTGTCTCTTCTTTCCTGACTCACCTGGATCTGCCTTTGTTCATGAAGCGAATGCTGTGCTTTGTTATTAGAGTGTTTGGTTTCAAGAGCATAAATGCCAAGATGCTTAGTTTGCCAAGTTTAGTAAGCCAATAGAAGCTGAGTATGTTCAAATGAAATAGCCAGTCTCTTTATTGTAAGTCTAAACCAATTGTATACTCTCACCTCCGTCTGACCCCAGGCAAGAGCTTTAGCTTAGTCCCACACAGGGCAGGAAACAGAAACACTAACATTCCTGACACCCTGTAAGCAGGGGCTGGCTATGTGGCAGTCTTCAGGACCTGCTTACTATGCCAGAGTGACATAGAACTGTCCAGATAAAAGCTTCCTTACATTTCAGAAAACATCAGTCATGCCAACTGCGCCCCTGGAAAGGAATATACATACATGAGCTCAGGACGAAAACATTTTCATATCAGTTCTGGAGGAGACAGAGAAGCACATGATCAGTACCTAGTGCAGAATAACCAAGTCAGGGGAACGGAAGAAAGAACGAGCAGGAATAGGGGGCTGCAGAGATGGATGGTTTGGCAGTTAAGAGATCTTCTGTTCTCGCAGAGAACTGCGGTTCAGTTCTCAGCACCCATGTAGTGACTCAAAACTGTCTATAACTCCAGTTCCAGATGATCTTAGTCCTCTTTTGGGCCTCATGAGCACTAGGTAGCAAGTGACACAATACATGCTTGTTAGATTGTGCTGGCCTTCCCTGTTAGTACCATGTCCCTTTAAGAGACAAGCTCTGCCCACTCCCAGTCTCTCCCTTCCAGCTGAGGCAAACTGCTCTCTTCTCTTTCTCTCTCCCCTCTATTCTTCTTTGGAGGCAGTTCTCTGTCTCTCTCCTCCCGCCTCCCCCCTCTCTTCTTCTCTCTCTCTTTTTCTTTCTCTCTCTATTCCTACCTCTACACTCCCATTTAATAAAACTTCACACTCAATCACCGTCTGCATGGTGTATTCTGTTATTTGTAGAAAAATATTTGTATACATTAAAAATTAAATAAATCTTAAAAGCATAGGAGCCAGTATAAAGGAACACACATGTAAGGAATTACCAGGAAGAAATTATACACTCAGTGCTCTCCTTCAGTTAAGAAAACAAAGGTAAGCTGGGTGGTGGCGGCACAGGTCTAAATTCCAATGCTCAGGAGGCAGAGACAGGTGGATCCCTATGAGTTCAAGGTCAACCTGGTCTACAGAGCAAGTTCTAGGACAGGAGACAAAGCTACAAAAAAACGCTGTCTCAAAATACAAAAACAAGCAAAAACCAAAACAAACAACGGTAAATTTGAAAATTGTCATAAGCTGCACCATGTTGGGATGGTATATGTCAGGAGCCACCTTTTTGGGATGACTTCTGCTGCCATCCTGGCTGGGTGGGTTCATAGGGGTGTGAGGATTAGAAATGTTAGGGAGGAGATACAGAGATAAGAAAGAATCACTGAGACACAGGAGAGTATCGGGAGGGCAACTCAGAGACTATTGAATGCTGAATTCTTTAATTCTGAGTTCTGAGTTCACCTGTGTTTACTTTTTCATACACTTTTATACCACAATACCAAAAGAGGGAAGAAGGCAAGAGACTGCTTTAACCTGATACAAAGGCCAACTAGAACATTTACTTGCTTCAATACTTTGAGATATCAAGCCATTAATTCACAAGAAAAGCATTCTGTTGTTTAGGCAGTGAACCTACCCTAGACCAGATATCCTGAAGGCAGCCACTCCCTAGGTCAAACCTCCTATTTCAAAAGAAGGAGTAGAAGTATGCTTGAATTCTCTGACCTTTGGTCAGGATGAAGTGGACCTACCTGTGTGGGCTATCTTAATGTCCAAAACTCCAAGTAACCACACCCTAGGTCAGGGTGTGTAACCACAGTTGTTGTCAACAGTTTTAAGCAAGCTAAAACTCTCTGACCCTCAGACAAGGTGGAATAGGTTCATATTTTTGGGACTCCACAGAAAATATTCATAGAGAATAAGTGATTTAGTAAATGTGAGCAGTAACAGAACAAAAAGCTGAATGACAATAAACAAGTGAAATAAAAAAAAAAACCTGAAGGAATAACTGTAGCAACTGAAGAGAAATTATAAACCTGAATTCCAGGCCAAAAAGAAATGTTTTCTGTGAATTGTGCAGGGAATAAATGATGGAAAATTCGAAGAGAAGTGACAAAGACAACTAGTAAAAGGGTTAGCATGAGGTCTTACAAAAATGGTATAAAGGAGCAGAGAGAAAAACAAAACAAAATGTCTACACAGCTAGCAGCTCAGAACTGATGAAAGACATGAGCCCACAAGTCTTAGCACTTCAATAAGTATCACCAGGACAAGTGGGAAGAAAGACCTGACATAATGTATAACTAACTGTTGGACACCAATTCAAAGGGAAAACTTTAAGTTTGGCAAAGAAGAAAAGATAAACTAAACTCAGAGAAGATGTAGACAAGATGTACTTTGGCCTCTTGATAGTGAAGAGGAAAGAGAGAGGGACTTGAATTACGCCACCAGTATTCTGAGAAAAAGACCAGCAACATATTCAGAAAAATAACCTTGGAAGCATGGGTTAAGGGATCAGAAAGTTTGACAGCAATGGACATAGAATGAGTTTGTCATAAGAGAATCCTGACCCAGGACATTCCAGAGGACTCACTGCAGTATAGAAAGAACAAAACGACAGCTCTGACACACATGTAGGAAAGAAAGATGAGAGGTATGTAATTGATTAGAGATGCTATTGATCATCAAAAGAAGTAATGCCAGTGGGTTCTTAAGAATAATATAAATGCATCATTATGCATAAAGGAAGCATGCTATATACGTCAGGAGAAGGATGCTTGTAGTTAGTTTGCTGAAGAATTTGTTAGATCTAGACAGTATAAAGCTACTAGTAAGCATTGCTCAAATATGTTTTCATACGATTGCTGCCACCTCCCCACACATGTAAAAGAATAGAAAGGGAGTATTCTTCACATGTGAAAATGAAAAATAGAATATGAGAAACAACATGGCAGATGTCAAGGTAAGAAAGAATGTAACAGGTGACAATGACAATGGAAACAAACAGGAAGTCAGTATTTCAAAAGCAAAGAATTAGATGTAGGTAAGTATTCTAGTTACAATAAAAGATTACCACATTAGAGAAAATATAATTCAATTAAATCTTTAAAAATATTAATCTGTGGGGCTGGTAAGATGTGTGAAAGGGTGCTTGCTGCCGAAGTGTACTGACCTGAGTTTGTATTCCTAGAACCCCCATAAAGGTAGAAGGAGAGCTGATTCCAGAAAAATTGCCTCTGACATGGTGGCACGTGCATGCTCCAGCCTCCACCATCAAACACACAAACAATAATTAAAAAAGTAAAATGCAAACAATAGCAAACAAATAAAAATTTTAATTATTCAATTATTTTATTTATTTGTGTGTGTGTACATGTGTGTGTGTGTGTGTGTGTGCATGTGTGTGTGTGTGTGTGCATGTGTGTGTGTGTGCCCATCCTTGTACCACAACTCTCTGGAGGCAAGAGGACAACTTGTAGGGATCAGTTCTCTCTTTCCACCATAAATCATTTTATCTGACCCAACTTAGTTAATAAAATTTTTTTATGTGTATGCATTTATTTATGTGTATGCGCATATGCATGTGTATTGGGGGATGTATACTACAGTGTGGATGTGGTGGTCGAGGATCATTTTTGGGGAGTCTCTTCCTCTATCATATGAATTCCAGGGTTGGAACTCACTACATCAGATGTTCCAAGTGACTTAATTGAGCCATCTCTCTGCCTCCTAACCAAAAAAAAAAAAAAAAGAGACATTTATAAAAATGCTTATAGAAACATTAAAATTAGTCTAATGGAAAAGCCATATACTTTAAACATAGGTGATAAATTACTTTTGATAATGGCAGACAGAATCAACTTTCATGCAGAACCGTTGCTGGAGTTAAACATGGTCTGGTCAAAGGGTGTAGCTCTGTGGAAGAGTATGCACTTTGCACACACACACATGCACATGAGTAAAAGGATACACTTGAGAACGTGATTTCTCTCTCCCTGTCTCTCTTTCCCTATTTCTCGCTCTTTGTCTCATGTATGTGTGTAAATATACTACCAAGCATAAGGAAAAGCAAGATAGGTCCACAATCTCAGAGGGAGATTTCAATTAAATTACCACAGAATAATCAATCAATTAATATAACTTTACTCAATTAATTAATATTAATAAATATGCCCTGGCAACACTCAGATAATTTTCTATAAAATCGTAGCTTACCAATGAAAATTGTCCAGTGAGAGTAAAGAACTTGAGTCAGCAGTCTTAAGACATTCTTTAAAGAATGCTTCAAGGCCCTAGAGGATCCACCCAAATATCCTGCCACGCTTCCAAGACCAAGCAGCTCCTGCCTAGACTCCTCAAGTCTCAGATACATAAGAAATGTAGAACATATCCAATAACTCAGACACATAGGACATGTCCCATAACTCCCATTATGCTTGTTTTAAGAGCCTAATCTGAGGGTGATGGTATTAGGATATGGGACCTTCTGTGGAGTCCTTAGGAGTGGATTACAATGTCCTTATAAAAGACATGTAAGGTAGCTTCTTTGACCATATGAAATCAAAAGACGGTGCCTGCATGAGCCAGAACACAGGCAGTCACCAAACACAGGATAGACTAGCACCTTGGCTTCAGACTTTCTAGTCACCTGAACTATGAGAAATAGTTTATGTTGTTTGTAAGCTACCTAAATCAACAGGTTAGTATAGTATATTTTAGTTTAATATAGTTGAGTTGTTCAGTTTAATGCAATTTTATTTATCTTCCTTTCCCCCTTACTATTAAATAAAATCTTTTTCAATGGGAACACATGTACTCTGTTCTTTTATGGTTAGCCTACATTTTGGTGTCTAACAGAAATAATTTCTGGTGACTCTCATTGATGACATCGGGGCACACCTAGAGAAACTGCTAAGCTACCAAGCAGTATCAAAATCCATAAAAATTTGTATAGCACAGAGCAAGGAAGTTTTGGCTAGAGGAACTGGTCATTTATAGGGTTAATCATGAGCAAAACTGCTGGTTGGTGCATGCTTACACTAATTACAGCTCTTCATATGGAAATAGACTATTCAACAACAACCTTCAAGCTACACAATCTTTGTTTCTATTCTGCTGCCAAAATGTACAGGGCAGGAGAAGGGTAAGTGGAGCTGTAATTTCCCATTTTCCCCCTTCTAGATGGCAACACTTTACTTTCAAACAACTATTATATTTTTCACTAATTTATATAGTCATTTTAAATAAAAAAATCAGGCACAACATTAAAAGGCGGGTTTTGCTAACTTCTACACAATGCTTCTTTTTTCTTCTGTTCTCAATTGTGCGAAGAGAAAAAGGGAAAGCTATTTATTTGCATCGGTTGGGTGAGGTGTGCAATGCCCACTCATAAGGGCATTATATTAAATGAATAAATAAGACTTTCCATCAAATGAACGGCTTTCATCTGAAGAAAGAGAAACTGCCCCAAGGATCAAATTTATCAAATACCAATAATTTGAAAATATACTATGATTTCTGAAAATGAATGACTCCAATAAAGAGTGTATTCATTGTGGAGTTTAAGTCTTGTTTTCTTCATTGTCTTTTGGTTTTGGCTTTGGGTTCGAGACACAAATTCATTGCTATAGTCGGCACGAGGTGACACGCGCATGCGGAAAAGCTCTCCTGGCCCCTTGTGGGATTGCTCCTCCATCACAGAAACAAATCCATTCACCGCTCTCCCGACAGATGCAGTGCACACCTGACAGGCCCCGGACAGGATTCCCCACCTCACCCCAGAAAGTCCAAGGTGCTATATTTTTAAACCTTTTTTTGTAAGTTCAATTAACTTGAACATTCAAAGAAATCAAACTCATGATTTGAAAGTTTAATAG
The DNA here is from genome assembly GCF_000317375.1 of Microtus ochrogaster. NCBI lineage: Eukaryota > Metazoa > Chordata > Mammalia > Rodentia > Cricetidae > Microtus > Microtus ochrogaster. Next base: position 69,912,768 of record NC_022011.1, on the reverse strand, counting down.
ACGAAGCATCCCTGGTCTCCAGAAACAAGTATTCTTGTTTTAATTAGAAAATTCTCTTCAAATAATGTAATGGGAGATTGGACAAAATTTATAGCCAATTTTAAATTGAGCATTTTATATTATGCAAGGCTCTGTGCGTGTAAACACCTATAGGGCTCACTTGGATCTATTTTGATGGCTATGATGGGACCTTGGATGAGGTCAAATGTGCTTATCCATCCTTTCCAAGCAAGTAAGCTGCTTTGTGGAAACATTAGACCTTATACCACTAAAGAGTTTGGGACAAAGATGTGTGGCTTTTCTCACATCATCAATATCTTAAGTACTTTTCACTGAGCAAGGCTTTCTGATGTGAGTGAGGGAAACTTTCATTTTTCCCATAGAAAGGATTTCTTTTAGTGGAACAAAGCCTAGACTACATCTCAAATAACTGGCCTTTAATTTTCTGATAAACATGCACCATTGAGATATGTATCTTGATGGCAGACATAAGAGACCATTGCCCTTTGCTGCCTGAAATTAAGAAAGGGAGATTGTGGAACCCACTTGGGTTTTCTTCTAATGCTTCATATTTTTAATAATTAAAGCTTTCTGTGTGTTATGTGTGTATCTATACTAGTATATGGCATATGTGAGTTAGTACCCCTAGCGGCCGGAAGAAGATATTGGATTCCCTGAGCTGGAGACGTAGGTGTTGTGACCTGTGCATCTGCTTCACCCCTGTACCTCGTCATGCAGGCTGGTTCTCTGGAACAGCAAGAAGTACTTTGAGTTAACTGAGCCATCTCCCTTTCCCTCTTTCAACATTCCAGGTTAACCTCACACTCTTGAAGGGTTTGTTGTTTGCTTTTGTTTCTCATTGCTGTTAGATCAATAATTATAATCTTCAGCCCAATGCTCCTACTTTTTAAAAAATAAACATAAAAAACCTTTGTATTTTTAAATTCAAATGCTAATGGTAAAAAGTTTGCTGTCTTCTGGTCCTCTCTACACGCTCCTCAAAAGACAGAGGAACTAGGTGGAGCTTTCCAGGAAGTGTTTGTACACGTGACGCCACCTTCCTGCTAAAAAAGTCACGTAATTTGGCCAGATGACAACAGTGAATACAAAGGCCTTTTTCTATAAAGGGCACTGAGCAGTGAAACATGTGTCAATAACACGCAATTCCAACTCAAAGGCAGAAATAGTTACTGTTAGTCTTGTGGTAGTTTCTTTTTTTTTTTTTTAATTCTTTGCTCTGCCACCCAGTTCCCAAACAAATACATAGAGACTTAATCTAACCCGTGAATGCCCAACCTTAGTTTGCCTTGCTTCTAGCCAGCTTTTCTTAATTTTTTTCTGTCTACTTTTGCCTCTGGGCTTTTGCCTTTCTCTATTCTATACACCTCTCTTTCCTCTTACTCCGTGGCTTGCTGTGTAGCTGGGTGGCTGCCCCTGGAGTCCTCCTCCTTCTCTCACTCCTAGATCTCTCTCTCTCTCTCTCTCTCTCTCTCTCTCTCTCTCTCTCTCTCTCTCTCTCTCTCTCCCAGATTTTTCCTATTCTCTCTGCCTGCCAGCCCTGCCTCTCCTTCTCCTGCCTAGCTGTTGGCCGTTCAGCTCTTTATTAGGCCAACCAGGTGTTGTAGGCAGGCACAGAAAACAGCTTCACAGAGTTAAACTCATTCAGCATAAAAGAATGTAGCACATCTTTGCATCATTAAACAAACATCCCATAGCATAAACCAATGTAACACATCTTCAACTAATATTCCACAGCCTCTTGTCCCTGGCCAGGCTTGGTAGAATGTCTAGATTCATGGTTCAGTAAACAAAGGGCCTTTGGAGCACATTGATTTTTTTCAACACGACTAGCAGTGTGTGCGCAGAATTAAGCTACTGTGCATAGTGAAACATTATGGAGGGATGTGGCTAACGGAGCTTGCGCCTGGCTTATTCCTCCTGGATCTTGCCATGGCCATGCTGTGAAGAAGTAGTGGGCTATGACCAGGAGAAGATGGAGAGTGGGGATGTGGTATCTATCTGCCTGCAGTCAAAGAGCGCATGGTCCCAGTGAGGTCAGATGGAGGAGCCCCATACTGTGAACTAGGCCCCCAGGTCCTTCCCCTCCACATTCCAGCCCAAATGTAGCTACACATAATGAAAGGAGACCTTTAATAAGGGTTGATTAACCAGGGTTCCTTTAAGGGTATTTGGGGCTCTTTTAATTTTCAGTAACTACTTGTTAACATAATGTTTGGCAAGGAAGCACAAACCTTGATAAGTTTTGTAAAAAAATTGCCCTTCGTGGAAGCTCTCTGGTTTGCTCTTGTTTGTCTACTGAATTAGTTTTAAAAGATATGGTTAGCTAGTACATACCTCCATTGTCTCTCTAGTCTCAAAGCATTTCTCTATATTGCTTCATTGTATATCTTCATTTCAGTCAGGCAAATTCCATTTCAAGGTGGGAGAGAAATGAGTTTGTAATAAATCGAATGTAGATTTGGAATTAAGGTTTTCAATGTAATAGTAATATGGATTTTTTTAAATACTTGATTAAATACATTTAACATACTAACTTAACAAGAATTCCACTTCACCCTATCTCTTGCAGCAGTATTTGTAGTAAGAGATTGCTAGTGTGTTCCTGGCTTCCCAGATTCCCAAAATAACACACAGAAACAGTGTTAATTAAATCACTGCTTGGCCACTTACTTAAGTGTATTGCTAGCTAGCTCTTACATCTAGAATTAACCAATCTCCATTATTTTATATTTTACCATGAGGCTCGCGGCCTACCAGCAAGGTTTCACCATGTCCGTCTCTGACAGCGGTTCCATGGCTTCTCCTTGACTCTGCCTCCTTTCTTCCAGCATTCAGTTTAGTTTTCTCCACCTAGCTCTACTCTACCCTATCACTGGCTCAAGACAGTTTCTTTATTAACCAATAGTATTCACAGCATACAGAGGGGAATCCTACATCAAATATTCACTAACCAACCAATACATATCAAGAAAATGTAAGTTTATTAAACTGGGGGCCATGTTGAGCTAATGAACATCAATAACTTTTTCTCTCTTTGATAACGAATAAGAGATTAATGGGGGATGAGACAGCATGGAACCATGTGCTTGCTGTCACCCTCCCCTTTTTTTTTTTCTTCCCAAAGCAAGAAATGGGAAGTGGTGGGGAGGTAGTAGACTTGGAGAACGGTCTCGGGAGAGGATGACAAATCTGAACTCTCCGCACAGGGTGCTGGTAACTGTCACCACCAACTCTAACAAGGCATTGAAGAAAAGTCGCAAAATTCACAAGTTAAATTCCTTCCTTCCTTCCTTCCTTCCTTCCTTCCTTCCTTCCTTCCTTCCTTCCTTCCTTCTCTCCATTTCTCTCTCCCTTCTTCCCTCAGCTTTCCCTTCCATTTCCCCCTCTCTTCACTTTATTAAGACATCCAGCCCTCCAAATCTACGAGTTCTGCCTCTACAGAGTCAGTCAACTGCATACTGAAAGTATTTAGGAAAAAAATGTGTTTATATACCCCGCTCTGGACGGTTCCTTTATCATGATTCCTTACACCATGTGACCATGACATAGCATTTACATTGTATTAGTTTTTGGAAGTAATCTAGAGACAAATTAAAGCCTGTGGAGGAGTGGTGTGTGGGTTATGTAAAAGTGCTATTCCATTTTATATAAGGGACTTGAGTGTGAATTTTAAATGAGTCCCCAGGAATACATAAAGGACAGTGGGATTTATCTTCCCAGATCTCTGTGGAGACAGATGTTCGTGAGCAGGATTCTCACACAGCTGGGCTAGTACCTCTGTCTTTTCCATTCTCTTTCTTTAATTGCCTTGGGAAGGGAATGCTTTGAATTAGCCATGCAGCACTAGCCAGACCTCAGCAGTGAGCTGTTGCATGGCCTCTGCTGCAGCTACCCTTTTCACAGGCACCAAAAACCCACTCTTACTAGAAATCGTCAATAGTAAGTTCTCCTGTGTTCAAGAACACAGGACTTGCTCCAAAAGTGGTATTTGTATCTGGGCTATCTTTTATTAATATGCTTTCCTAGTTACTATGGTTGTCTTCTATCCCAACTCATTGGCTGTAGGCACACTTTTTCTTTATTTCTTTCCTATTAGGATTATAAGGAACATTTGGCTCAAGGCAAGGTTTTACGCATTGTTCAGTGTTTAAGGAGTCCTTGCTGGATGGTGCAGCTAGCTTGTTTGCAGCTGAGCAATCTCTTTTTGCCCCTTACTAACTTGTATCAGTAGATCTGCTCACAAGGGGGAGAAACATTGGCCATCTACGATAAACATCCCTCAGAGCGGTTGCTGGCGCCATGGCAGGTGACCCTGATTTCAGGTTTGTTGACCTTTTGTCTCTATCAGTTGCCATAGTGATGAGCTGAGCTCTGCTTAGTAGAGCTTTACCAAAATGAAGACAAGCAATAGCCTTTTAAGGCCAGTGTTTATGTTGGTGGCTTTTGATAGGAGATATCAATGTTAAATGTTGTTATATGAATGTCTCCAATGATGGAATTGAAGTTAAGAGATATTAGCATGTGAAAACGGATATTAAGAAAAAAAGACCTAATTCAGAAGATGAATACACTCGGCAGCTTTTAAGAACACCTAGGATCCTTTAAGAGGCTACAGAGAAATAGAATGATGTTGTAGAAGGGATGGTAATGTTCTCCAGCAATGGCAGACTTCAAAAGTCACAAGGATTTGGGTAAGGATTTCTGAAGCCAAGCTGTCAGAGAACACTTTTAGCACCCACTGAAGAATGCTACAGGCCGAGCTCTCCATCTACCTGTGCACCACTAGTGACCCCAGAGGAGTCTGGAAATAACGCAGGAGGTATGTGGTGGCCAGTTAAATCTTACTGTGCAAGCAGGAGAGCCTGGCCTGTGCTTCAGAGCCCTTTACCCTCTGAGAGCTGACTGGCAGCTGCATGGAGCCCCCTAGGAAGACACTGGAGAGGAGCTGGATAGCTTTTCTCTCAAAACTAATTATTTTCAATGATTTCTCATATATTTTTGCTATCTCATGAATGAAATGCAAGTATCATCAATGCACTAAGATCTCCAGTTATGACAATAAAAATGAAGACATTTGAGCATAACTCCCAAAGCCCATTGTCAGCCGTGTGTTTGGACTCTTAATTACAGGTACTATGCCCTCAGTGGATGGCCGCTGGACCTTTCCTAGCCAGGATGGAGCCTACTCTGTGTGTGTAGGCTGCAGTTATCCCAAGGTTCAGCTTGAGAGGGAGGCAATTGTTAACCAAGAAGAACTGCTCTTTCGCCAGAAGTTTAGGACCATCTTCTTGATGTTTGAGAACTCAAATCTCCTAAATTCTGTTGCAATAATCTGTCAATGTATCCCAAGCCTTATTAAAAACAAAAAATGGAGAGGATGTTCAATGGTTAAGAATATATACTGTTTTTATAGAGGATCTGGGTTCAGATCCCAGCACCCACAGTCAGTCTATAACCCCAGTTCAGGTGTTCCTACAAACACCCTTTTCTGACCTCCACAGGCACCTGAATGTTTATGTTGCACAAACAGGCACACACACACACACATACACACAAACATACATAAATAAAAGTTTTAAAAAGCAAAACAAACACTAAAGATCAGCACTGCTGGAGAGAAGACATGACAATAAAATTCAAGAGGCAATCTTCAGTGAGCCAAAAGGAAGTAAACAGCACACAGGTTTCAAGGAGCACGGGGGAGTTAACTGCTTAATAACAGAAAGTGTTTGTCTTCATGAACTTTCTGTGTGTCACTGTTTTTGGAAATGTAAAAGAAAAATCTGAAGTGCAAGATGAACTTTCTATTTAAAAGATAGCTATAACGAATATGTTTTTTCCTAACTTGTATCTGTGTGGATGCTTGTTCAAGTGTGTGTGTGTGTGTGTGTGTGTGTCTGAAGGCCAGAGGTTCGTATCAGGTGTCTAATTTGGTTGATCTCCACTTTATATATTAAGGCAGGGTCTCTCACTGCATCTAGACCTTGGTCATTTGGCTGGCCTCCTTAGGCAGTCTGCTCTGAGGAGGATTCTACCTCTGTCCCTTAATGCTGGGGTTACAGGGAGGCAGGTCCCTATGCTCTCTCAGTTTCTACATGGATTCTGGGGATGGGAGCTCTGTTCCTTACACTTGTGCAGAGAGTACTTGACCTGCTAAGCCATCTTCCCTGTTCTGATTAGGTCTGTCTAGTATTTGGTTTCAGTGATCACACTGATGATTTTGAGAGAGAGGCCTTTTACTTACCAGGGATAAAACTAGTCAAACATCCAGGGACCCTGACAGCTGGTTATGTCCTCTTTACTGAGGATTGACTATGTGTCAGGCAATGTTGTAAGCACTGGGGATTCAGCTAGGAATACCGCAGGCAGCTTCCTCCTTTTCCTCAGAGAAAATCAGGTCAGATAATAGATGAAGGAGCGAATGACCTGATGGCCATGTGGTGATATTAGCCCCAACAGGAACATAAGAAGGTTCCAGAGAGTGAGTGGAGACTGGAAGAAATTCTTTTCAAATCTTTAAAACTTTACTTTCATTTTGTTTTTTAATTTGAGATGATTAAATCATGTCACCAAGGCTGGCCTTGAGTTTGTCCCTCTGTGTCTGGGAGTGCATCTTTGTTGCTCTGGGCCCAGCTTCATGAAAGTGTTTTTTGGTAGGGTTGTCAGCTGAGACCACTGTCTTCTACCAGGCTTGTTGACCTGGGTTTCTGACTGGTCTCCGTTTTCATTCTTCTTGTTCCAAGTGTCTATTGACACAGTGGCCACTCGGAATAAAAGTTTGACCCTATCTGCAAACCTCACAACAGCTTCCGAGGAAAATGAAACCCCTACTCCTTCCCTTAGCCTGCAATAGACCACACAAGATTTCTCGTTAATTCCTTGATCCCACTTCCTTGTTTTTTTCTCTGTACAAGTCTAGGATGTTTTGCCAAACTGACCAAATAGGTGTCCATCTCCGGGTCCCTCGCACT
>NC_022011.1:69862432-69905676 GCF_000317375.1 Microtus ochrogaster | reverse complement strand
GCCCTCTGGGACTGTGCACCGCTGCCTGCCATTCATTCTTGCTTTGTTTTCCTGTCTCCATGACACTTCTGCAGAGAGGCCTTCTAGGGCCACCCAGTCTAGAGTGACATCGTGCTACCACCATGTCCTCTCTGCCGATTCATAGCATTTATCCTTTCTCCCGCTCCCGCTCCGCAGCCCTCTGTTCAGCTGTTTGTATCTACGAGAGTTCAGGAGTGCAGAGAGCGAGGATTGGGCTCTTTAACTCGCCATTTTATTTCCGGCACCTGGAATAATAGCAACATATTCCAAGAACCTGATGAGTATTTGGAGGTTCCAGCAGGGGAGCGCAGCTCGTCGGATACCCTTGCCTGGAGACTGGTCCTCCTCTATTCAACGGAGCGTGCAACTTCCTGAGGGACACACATGGAGCAGTGAAGAAAGAAGGGAACACCCGCCTAGCCAGCCAGATCAGCAGAATCAACCCTGGCCATCAATGGGGTGACAGATGTCTCAGCCAGATCGCCAGCACATCCCTGATGAGTATTTGGGGAATGAATGAACAGATGGATAGATTTGCTATAAGGACGGGACTGCTGAAGAACAAGGAGAAAACAGTAAAATTAAGAGCATCAAATATTTTGTGTTTTTTTTTTTTAATCTTCCAAGTCAATGCTTTTTCTCTACCCCTGCCTCCCACTGCCATTGTCATAGGTGCCGTCACCTCTCACTTTCCCTTTATTTTTGCGTGCACTCTGGTCTTTGCCAGTGAACTTAAATCTCTGCTTTTACGGTTGCACAATCTAGCTGAGGAATTTTGGCGACTGCACTTGGAATTTCCAAAATATTTTTTAAAGTTAGTGCTTTTAAACTAGTTTTTTTCAACTTACATACAAAGTCATGAATGGCTTAGTGTGTACTACAGCTATGTATCTTTGAATACAGATACGTCATTGTGCCCATGATACATGCCTATAATTTCAGTACTGGTGAGGTAGAAGGAGGAGGATCAACAGCTCTGCATCTTTGGCTACAGAGTTTCAGGCTAACCTGGGCTACTTGAGATGCTTTCCCAAAATAAAACAATGTGTGGTCTTAGAATTACTACAAAAGTCTAAATTATTCCTTGCCAACAAATTCTAACAATACCTATACAGAAAAAATAATTTTAAAAAATGCTAAAATAGCCGGGCGGTGGTGGCGCACGCCTTTAATCCCAGCACTTGGGAGGCAGAGGCAGGCGGATCTCTGTGAGTTCGAGGCTAGCCTGGTCTACAAGAGCTAGTTCCAGGACAGGAACCAAAAAGCTACGGAGAAACCCTGTCTCGAAAATTTAAAAAAAAAAATTCTAAAATATCTTACATGAATTGATTTATAACTTTCTCTCTCTCTTTCTTCCATTTCTTTCTTTTTAAACTGCAGTATCGCCAAATGCTCCCAGACTTGGCCCCACGGAGCTGACCATTGTCATTACTGTGCCTGTTTGCCTCCTGTCCATAGCTGCCATGCTGACAATATGGGCATGCCAGGACCGCCAGTGCACATACAGAAAAACCAAGAGACACAACGTTGAGGAGCCTCTGGCAGAGTACAGCCTGGTAAACCCGGGAAAAACACTCAAAGACCTGATTTATGATGCCACCGCCTCAGGTTCAGGCTCTGGTACGTGTCTGTTTTCAAAAAGCAAACTCTTGTTTAAAAATAAACGAACACCTTTTTTTTTTTTTTGATAAAAGTGTCCGATGTGAACTCATCAGCTAGAGATCAATTAGGTACATAATAAATAAGTGTATGAATAGAAATGTCTTTAGGATTACATGCGAATTGTCTACAGTAGCAGGCTTCCATATAGCGTTGCAAAGGGCCTTTAGGATTAGTTGTACCTCTCACATTCTCTCCTTTACCCTGCTCCTCCTCCCATTTAATATTATTTTAATTTCTCCTTTATCTCTTCATAGCACTGCATTCCATTCTACCATCCTCTTTTCTTTTTAAAGAGAGAGACAGAGAAACAGGCATATAGACCTCCCGCCCCCCATAAACACACACACAAAGAGAGACAGACACACAGAGAGAGAGAGAGAGAGACAGACAGACACACACACACACACACAGAGAGAGAGAGAGAGAGAGAGAGAGAGAGAGAAACAGGCATATAGACCTCCCGCCCCCCATAAACACACACACACACACAAAGAGAGACAGACAGAGAGAGAGAGAGAGAGAGAGAGACAGACAGACAAACAGACACATACACACACACACACACACACACACACACATACAGAGAGAGAACGAACATGGAGTAGTTGGGGGAGGACAAACATGATCAAAATATCATGCTATGATATACGAATAATTTAAAAAATTTCTACTTAAAAATTAGAAAATTGTTACAATAGAGTCTTCTCAGATGTCTGGTGAAGCTTTTTTCTTTTTTATGGCCTTGGGATTTGATTCTTTGCTTATTTGTTTTGCCTTTCCTCTTGTCCTCTACCTCCTCCCATTATGGTCAAAACCATCACTGCTGCTTTCTTCTGCTGTTTCACAGAAACAGGGCAGTTGGGGTGTTGGGTTTAAGTCCACAAGATATGGGGAAATGTGTTAGATAACAAAGCAGTGTTCCTTGTTGATATTTGTGGTCACCCAAGGCCTTCTGAATCTGTAGGCATTCCCTCAGGATGTGCTTTCAAAGCTAACAAGGAGCTGTCCTGGAATTAACTCACAATGGTGCTCTGGAAACCCAGAGATGATGAAGGAAGCTCAGGGCATTCCTAACTGGCTCCTGTGGCTCAAGGTTATCCATTCACTGCTATCACAGCACAGAGCGCTCTGTTTTCTCCTTTAATCAATTTAGACAGCCAATGGAGAATTCCAGGGGCCAGACTGCATCACAGAATCAAAGAGTCCCTTTCATAGCACAAAACGTTGAGGTCGGGGAGTCGGGGCAGGGCAGAATTTCCCTGCAGTTGCAAGGACTTCTTTTCCATTCTGAATTTCTAGAAAGCCTTGGCCCTTGACTTTACAGAAACATGACCAAGAGCACACCCAGACAGCCACTTCAGAAGTGCCTACATCTCTCGTTGCTTTCGAAGGATCATTAGAGTCACAGTTCCAGCCAGGAATGGATGCTGGTCTCTGTCTATATTCTCAGTATTAGGGCTACTGTCATAGGAGCCTCCCAAGTTGAGAGTCCAACCTGGGCTATGTAGCAAAATTTTGCCTTGAAAACAGTGAAATAAAAGAAACAAAACACAGAGCTTTGTGTAACACGTGGGTATGAGTAGCATCCAGGCAGACACAGTTAAGAGGGGCAGGTGGGGAAACACCAACACATTCATATGGGCACCCATATGTAACAGGGGACACCGTGAATGCACTAGAAAAGGACATTTGCTGACTAGAAGAGTCTAATGGTCCAGGCTGTCACTGTAACATCAAGGAAGATTTTTTTTTCAAAGAAAACCAAGAGAGAAAAAAAATCCTGCAATTGTAAAACATATAAATTTTGAATCCAAATTATGTCATTGTATAGAAGGAAGGCTTACATTTTTATCTTAAAAACAATATTCCTCAGTATTTAAACTCCATTTCTTTGCATATTATATGTTGAGACCTACTATACCCCAACATTTTGTTTACTGCCAATATTCTGGGTACAAAGAACTCTGATATATGTTTAATTTCTAGAAATACATTTCTTGATCATTTTCAAAGGATTGAACAACCTTCTACTTATTACCCACAGAAACATTTTTATTTACTTGATGATGTTAGGTCGTGTTCTGATTAGTTTTTTATTATCAACTTGACACAACCGAGAGTCTTCTGAAAGGAGAAGCCTCAGCTGAACAATTGCCTGGATCAGGTTAGCTTGTGAGCAAGTTTATGGGAGAAATGATTGCTAATTGATACAGGAAAGCACAACCCACTGTAGGTGGTATCATCTCTGGGCATCTTGTCTTGGGCTGTACAAGAAAAGCTACATGAGAATAGCCCAGGGCGCTACCCAGCAAGCCATGTTTCTCCACAGTTTCTGCCTTGAGTTTCTGCCCGAATGTCCTTCAATGATGACTTGTACTCTGCAAGTGTAAACCAAACAAACCCTTTCCTTAACCATGGTGCTTTTGGTCATGGTGTTTATATATTTTCCTATAGACAGAAGTTTCTGTACAGCCCAGTCCTGAAGCCATTCAGTCCCAAATAAATACACAGAGGCTTACATTAATTATAAGCTGGTTAGCCTAGTGCTCAGGTTTATTGCTAACTAGCTCTTATGATTTAAATTTAATCATAATTCTTGCTTGTGTTTAGCTGTGTGGCTTGGTATTTTTTCTCAGTAAGGCATTTTCATCTCTCTTCCTCTGCTTCTGGATGATGACTGTGTCTCTCTGTCTTTCCTCTTCCCAGGATTTTCCTAGTCTGGTTGCCCCACCTATACTTCCTTCCTGGCTACTGGCCAATCAATGTTTATTAAATGTATATAAGTGACAGATCTTTATAAGAGCATTATCCCACAACATTTCCCTTTCTTTTCTTTTCAAAACAGGAACCCTGAATCCACCTTTGTTTAGTTTTTTTCCTATTATTCATAACAACTTGTAACCAACATACTAAACAAAGACAAACATCCATAATCCATTTTGGGGGAATGTGGGCAGTGATTACCAAATATCTAATTGCCAGAAGATATAGCCACAATTTGCTGTGGGATAATGTCACTTATATTGGTTTAATAAAAGATTGATTGGCCAGTAGCCAGGCAGGAAGTATAGGTGGGGCAACCAGACTAGGAGAATTCTGGGAAGGGGGAAGACAAGAGACCCAGTCATCATCCAGAAACAGATGAAGTGAGATGACCAAGCCACTTGAGGCTCAGGGAACATCACAGAAGATAGGATGGAAAGATTATAAGAGCCAGAGGACCAGGAGCTCTTCTGTGAGATTGTGTCTCCTAGAAAGGGCAGAGAAACTGCCTCTATGTTACCTCAACAACATGACTGCCTGAGTAAGATCCTAATAAGGACAATACCAGTAAATATGCTGACATGGAAGCATAAATCTCATGGAGTCCAAAATGTCATGGGGCCCCATGATTAAACAAACACCAAATCAGGTTATATTTATATATTCATATGTATTATTCACTGAACAATAAAAACTAAAGAAAATTTCCTGTTAAATGTTTTAATGGCTTCAAACATGTATCTTCAAGCATGCATATGAATTTGTCAGCTTCTGGACTCTTCTTTTTGAGATTATACTAAGACATCTTGTGGAAGGAAGAAGAAAACATGCCCTAGCCCGGATAATTTCCTTTTGTTTTTGCAGTGTGGATTGAACCAGGGTCTCACACATCACATGCTGGGCAAGTGTTCTTACTCTGAGCTACATTCCTAGGCTGTGTGTGTGTGTGTGTGTGTGTGTGTGTGTGTGTGTGTGTGTGAAGAAGGATGATGACAAGGAACTTTCCCAGGCTAGCCCTTCTGCACCATCCCAAATAGTTGAGAATACAGGCCTGCACTCCCAGACTCTGTTCATAAATACATTTCCTTAAGCACAAATTTGAACACACTTTAGGCATTTTGTCTCTTCAAAGCCAGCTTGCTTGGCGGTGACCTCTAGCTAAAAGCACATGCCTTTAATCATCAGAGAACAGGTTTACCTTCGGCAACGCTTCCCCCACAATAGCCTGCCGGTGGGGAGGACACTGGACCAGCCTGCTTCCTTTCTGCCTTTTTCAATTGGTTGGTGACCTTGAATCTGAGGCAGCTTTGTCAGATATTGAAAAACCCTGATTACTAAGCTTATCCCTGACCAGGTCAGGGACAAATTTCAAAGAGTTAGAGAGACTACAAAGTGAAAATAAATGGTGTTTTATTGGACTGTGCTTGAGCGTGGGCTTTGTCTCAGGCGGCTTTTACGGAAGTAGGAAGCCAGCTTCTTTGTCTTCCGGTATAACGTTCTGACAGATGGTGACACAAGCCAGACATCAGCTTCTATAATCCCTGGTGAAAAGATTAAAATGAACTCATGGCAAGAGGCAAAGTTTCTGTTCAAATGCAGTCTGAAGCTATGTAGAACAAAAACTACTCAGGCTCATCTCATTATTCGCTTTGGAAGGTTTTGCGGCAGCCAAAGCAGCGTCTCACCCAGCTCACCCCGCTGGTCCCCTTACAGGATGTGATGTTCTTTGTCCACCAATTGGATGTTGTATCAACTGCAGTGTAGAAACACTGTCTTATCGGATTCTTTCTTTTTCTGTCGGTGGGTGATGATGTGGGGAGGGAAATATGCTGAGATTTGACTTAATTATTGTTAGTGTCACTTTGGGCCAAAAACATTGAGTGAAGCCTACAAAAATAACCCTGGCTATTTGTTGCTGAATGTCTTCCTTCCCACAGAGAGGAACACAGGTCTGTCCTCCTATGGGACGCAAAGCACTCTGGGTCAGCCTCCCGCTGCAGCAGACTCTCTTCAAATGTAATTACTTGTCAGGCTCCAATTTTCTCATCGATAAATGACGAGGTTGAACCAGATGGTTCCAAAAGAACTTTCGGACCGTGGGGCTTGCTGACTAATTGTTGAGGCTCGTACCAGTGAATTTATAGTCTGTGCCTATTTACCATCGTGGGTGGTTCTCGTGGAGATGAGAACATCTGTGTAAACACTGGCTCATTCTTGGATCAGGGGACAATGCCCCCCAAGGAGCCACATGGGCATTGCTTTCTCTGGCTGCCTGAGAACAGTGACAGTAACCAAACCACTTTCTAGAATATACTCATCCTGTAGCCACTTCAACTATTTGCTGTCTAACAACACAATTACAGGAATAATAAAACCGTCTCCTGGAGCTTTTGATGAAAATACAGCAAATGAGAAGGAAAAATATAGCTCACTGAGATTCCACCATGCAGTTCAGGCTGCAAACTCATAGAGATAAAATTTACTATACCATTTTCATTTGACATTGTCGCAGAGTAGACTCCAGTATCACTGGAATAAGATTTATTAGCAGCACCATTAGGGTCAGTCTTAGATGATTCATGTAGATGCTGCTGTAAGATCGAGGGTAACCATTATTGATCATGCATTAGGCCAGGTACAGTGCTAGCAGCTTAACCTGCTTATTAACTCACACACTGTCCGGTTTCGCAGAGGAGCGTGCAAAAGTTCACAGAAGATAAACAATCTGACCATGTTGACTAGATGCTGTAGCTGAAATCGGAACCTAGGCCTTTACTGATCTGTGCTTGTGTATCTGCACCATATTTTACAATTGCCTTCTTACTTGAAAAGGTTCATTTTTGTTTACTATTACTAACAACAATGTATTCAATATCTTTATATAGATAGATAGATCCTCTACATTTTGACTTAGTTCTATAGGATAGAATTTTAGAAGTATAGTTACTGTTTTAAAGAGTACAACCAGTCTGGGCATGGTGGTATGCATCTTTAGTCCCAGCACTTGAGAGGCAGAGGCAGGCAGGGCTCTGTGAGTTTGAAGCTAGCTTTGTCTCTGTAGTGAGTTCCAGGATGGCCAGGGATGCATAGCAAGACCCTGTCTCAAAACAACCACAACAAAAAATTATGAACAGTCTACAGATCTACAGAGCATGTTTTCCTATTTCACAGACAACGTATTCTTAGTGTAACATGCTTATCTTATCAGTCATTGAATTTGATTCCCGACACGCACATTTTAATTTTGTTTTGCAGGAAATCCACGAAGAATTAATTTTTTTCCTTTCACAGTGGTACCTAGGAGCTCTTGCATTTTATTTTACGTGTTAGCCATGCATGTTTCCCTTTGAGTCCTTAGGAATCAGAATGGCTTTACGAGAAATCCAGGGGATTTGCCACAGTTCTTAGGAATCAGATATCTGCAGCATCAGGCTGTGTTCAGAAAGCATTGTTTGTGCATAAGAGAAGAGAAATGAATAATTTAGGACATTTTCTAGGTCATGCCTTGGCCTTGCAGCTTGTTGGAATGGTGCATATTTCTTCAACCTTGGTAAAGTTACTAACGCGCTTAAGTGTTTGCATTTCATGCAATAGCATCGTGACTGTGGCAGCTGTTTTGAAGGCTCTGTCCGCCTCTCCTTTGACCAGGTCTGCCTCTTTTGGTTCAAAGAACAATTGCAAGGACTATTGTCCTTCAAGAAATCGTAGGAAAAGGCCGATTTGGGGAAGTGTGGCACGGAAGATGGTGTGGGGAAGACGTGGCCGTGAAAATATTCTCCTCCAGAGATGAAAGATCTTGGTTTCGCGAGGCAGAAATTTATCAGACGGTGATGTTGAGGCATGAGAACATCCTTGGCTTCATTGCCGCTGACAACAAAGGTAAGGTCACTGTCACCGTGGTCGGCATGAAATACGTGAGATTGCTTGTAAGACAGATGGGACTCATCACTTTGTCTCAAGAAGATGCATGATGTTCTAGCTTCTTTATTAAGAAAATTCTTTTTTTCTTTCCCTCAAGTAAATGCCCATAACTCAGCAGCGAATAGCTAGTGTGGAGTCGTGATTATGCAGTGAAGCTGATGTTTAAGATATTAGGTAACTGGTACCAGGCAGGAATCAGCTATCCGCCTCTGGGGCCAGTTCTTGGAAAATCCATTAACCTTGTTTTTCTGTCTTGAGTCACCCTGGGTTATGGAAACATCTAGAGGCATTTCGGACTGAAGGGGAGCTGGGGGACAATGAGCATACAGGCAGTGGGACAATTTTGGAATTTTGAGTGCCTGCTATTATCAAATGGGATGGAATCTATATTCCAGGATTTGTGCGCAAGAGAACAGTTTTCAGCCATGTCCCCTCTAGACTGTGTGAAAGAGACAAGAGTTTATTTATTAGCAGAATTTTCTATAACTGTTAACTTGAGCATGTCTCAGAATTTGAAATTTAACACTGACAGGTGACTCATTCGTTGTTGATTGTTTTCGTGTCCTGGAACAAAAAAGATCATCTATCTGGCATTTAAAGTCAGGACTCTTAAAATGTCGTCCATGTGCTGCAGGGAAGCGATGTAGTTAGTGGGCTTTTTCGTTCGCTTGCTTCTTCCAACAGAGTTCCGGCTTTGAAAATAGGAGCGAGAAAACACAACCAGTCAGGTTAGAAATTAGACCTTCAATCAGTCTCAGTATCTTTGAAGAACTTTGATGGAGCCACAGTTACAATCTCATCAACAAACAAACAAACAAACAAAAAAAGGTTAAGCTAAATTATCTATGAATTTTACATTTTACTTAGCTACTATTGCCTGGGAAATTAAAAAAAAACAGTTTTGTCTAATAGAAGCATGATTATGATTCTATTTATGAGAACTAGATGGCAAAAGAGAGGTTCTGCATTCATTTCACATTGTGACCAGAATTGTAAGGAAGGAGAGTAAAATTGAGATACTACTACTACCATGACCACCACTACTAATTATTATAATTATTATTATTATTATTATTTCATATGTTGGGGTAGTTTCCCTGCATGCATGCCTGTGCCTAGTGCCCAGCAGAGCCAGAAGAGGGTGGGCATTGGATCCCCTGGAACTGGAATTACAGATTATTTTGAGCCACCATGTGGAGGCTGGGAATCAAACCTGGTTTCTCTGGAAGAGCAGCCGGTGCTCTTAACTGCTAAGCCATCTCTCCAGCCCTTCTTTCCAAGTTCTTAAGGACATATACAATTACACTATGTCCAGAGTTTTGAAAATAGAGTCACTATCTCACGGTTAAGAAACCGCTTCTCCTTTGCTGAGTTATTTCCTTGTAAGGTTAACGAGCACACTAGTGACTAGTCACCTAACTTATATTGATGAACTAGTTTAATCATAGTGCTTCCTGGCTTACAGACAAATCTGTCCCAAAGAGGTGATCTTTCATCTTTGTTCCCTTCTTTTTTTTTTAATATAATTTTATTTTATGTGAATTGGTGTTTTGCCTGCATGTGTGTCTGTGTGATGGTGTCAGCTTACCTGGAACTAGAGCTACAGACAATTGTGAGCTGCCTGGTGGGTGCTGGGGATTGGACCTGGGTCTTCTGAAAGAGCATCCAGAGCTCTTAATGGCTGAGCCATCTCTCCAGCCCCTGTTTCCTTCTGTTTACCTGACTTCTCTCAATCATATCCTTCCTTATCAGTCACTTTGTTTAGATACCAAATGATCTCTAATATCACTTTCATCTTCACACATTCCTTATTCATGTAATGTTTACACTACATTGTAGCGGAGTACCTAACTAAAAAAGACCTTGTTGTGGGAGAGCATAGTTAGGTGCAGGTGTTAGCAGGGAGAGTCTGAGGGTGAGGTTGGTGGATGGTGGGTTCTTAGTGAACTTTATAGCAGAATGCCTTTTGTATGTCATGAAGCTTTCTTACTGCCTGATTGTGGAAATGAAATCAATGGATACCATTCAATTCCTAAACATGCAGCACCGGGGAGGAAAGCCTCTAAGCAAAATGCTCACGGTAGAGACCATCTGATTCTCAGAATTGGCCAGAACTGTCTATACCGTTGGAGACACTTTGTTTAGAAATCTTCAAGTAGCCGGGCGGTGGTGGCGCACGCCTTTAATCCTAGCACTCAGGAGGCAGAGGCAGGCAGATCTCTGTAAGTTCGAGGCCAGCCTGGTCTACAAGAGCTAGTTTCAGGACAGGTTCCAAAAAACTACAGAGAAATCCTGCCTTGAAAAACCAAAAAAAGAAAAAAGAAAAAAAAAAGAAAAAAGAAAAAAGAAAGCTACACGTAGCTGTTGAAGTGCTGCTGCATAGAGAAGCATCGGGTTAATTTCTCACCTGTTAAAAGTCTTTAAAAAAATGCTGGGTTGATTTTTGTTTTTGTTTAAATGGGGGTGCTGGCTGAGAATATCTAGCAATCGTATCATAGCATGCAGATCTTTATACAACTGTTTGAAGTACAGATTTTCTATATTTAAAGGAAAAAATCGTGAACATTGTTAGACTATCAGCAATAATAATAGTGGTGGTGATAATAGTGGTTATATTTCTTTTTTTTTAATTGATTTAATCTTTTTTAAAAGCTTAAGAGTAAAGGATAAGGTAGAGGCCAGATGTGCCTTTCAGAAGTATCTCCCACAATGCATCTTTCAAAGTTTCCCATACATGATGGTAGCTGTACCAGCAACTATTGATGAAAGCAAGCAGGCAAAGAGTTGCTCCCTTGTTAGAATCACTTTCCACATCTTTCTGTTTCTATGGAAGCTTTTTCCATATCCTACATCTTTGATAACTCATTGAGAACTTGATACTTCCCTAACCACAGCTTCCTGTCTGGAAGAATTAACTTTGCTTCATAAATGGCACAGATGACCATTGTTGTTAACAGTGCTCGCATGCTTTCTCAACATTTACCATTGTAAACAATGTTTTCTCATTAGATAATGGAACTTGGACTCAACTTTGGCTTGTATCAGAGTATCACGAACAGGGCTCCTTATATGACTATTTGAATAGAAACATAGTGACCGTGGCTGGAATGATCAAGCTGGCCCTTTCGATAGCCAGTGGTCTGGCTCACCTACATATGGAGATCGTTGGTACCCAAGGTAGGCATGTCCTTTCAGAAAGCTGGTCTTTGTATTGATTGTATTTCAGTGCTTCGCAATCGTCAAACACAGAGGAACAATGGAGGTACGCGATGCAAGTGAGGTTCTTGTCATGCAGCAAACAACTTTCTCATCCTTGGCACCACACACATGCTATTCATGATGTATTTCTATCCCCAGTGGCTTCTCCCATGCCAGTAGAGGTCTTATTTTGGTGACAAAGGCTACATAGTCATGTACTGCAGATGGTATAAGTGCTTGTTTTTGATAATTAAAATGGGATTGGGAATGATAACATAACCATGAAAGAATATGTGAAGGTGGGTGTGGGAAGCTGAGGCAGAAGGATGCTCATGAGTGTGAGGCAGTCCTGGGTAACATGTGAGTTCTATACTAGGCTGGAACTGTCTCAAAAAGATAAAAAAGAGTATTTGAATATCATACTTGAAAGCCAAATAATATCCTTTGCTTTGTCAATTTACTAAGCCTATAGGAGACTGACCCTCAAAAATGATTAGTCTGAGTAGGGCAATAGATTTGTGACCCATTTATATTCTTTTTTTAAAAAAAGATTTATTTATTTATTATGTATACAGTATTCTTAGTATTCTGCATGTATTCCTGCAGGCCAGAAGAGGGCACCAAATCTTATCACAGATGGTTGTGAGCCACCATGTGGTTGCTGGGAATTGAACTCAGGACCTTTGGAAGAACAAGCAGTGCTCTTAACCACTGAGCCATCTCTCCAGCCCCCCTTTATATTATTAAAAATTATTGAGCTCCCCAAAGTTTTAGTAAATGTAGGTTAGATTTATTCATATATTTCATACTAAAACTTTATTGATAAATTAACATATTGTTTATTTCAAGAACTGTAATTAGCCAATTAAATATTAACATGACTAACAGCTTCCAAGTGTTTTTACAACTTTTAAAATAATGCAATATAGTGAAAATAGTGGTTTTGGTCTACAATTTTAAAAATAATTTTAATAACTAGCTGATTTCACACATGCTCTTTATCTTACTTGTCTATTATATGGTTTAGTTCAAGTCAGTGGAGAAACGGTGGAATGAGTCAGGCAGGTAGATATATAGTTGTTTTAAGGACCCTCATGAATCCTCTGTTCTTGTTTGGGGAATTGCTAGTCTCGAGTAATAAAATTTTGAGATTTGTTTTATTAAAAAAACATTTGCTATATTGTGGGTCACAAGTAGTAGCAACCTAAACTCATTTATTGAAAACCTGGTTATTAATGTCCACAACTGTCACCTGGTGCTCCGTACACTGGAACTGCTTGAGTATAAAGCAAGAGATGGCCCTTGCTTAGCCTGGAGTTTGGCTAGGAGACTGAATGTCTCTCCAAAGCCTCTGTCGCACTCCTGGGCTTGGGGTACGGTCAGGGAAGATGTGCCTGGGGAGAAGATATTCGAGTTAAGTCTTCTAAGTGATTTGCTTCAAGAGACTCTGTCTTCAGTAGGGAAACAGATGCGTACAATCTTCTCACATTTTCTAGGTAAGCCTGCTATTGCTCACCGAGATATAAAGTCAAAGAATATCTTGGTGAAAAAATGTGACACTTGTGCCATCGCCGACTTAGGGCTGGCTGTGAAGCACGACTCCATCATGAACACTATAGACATACCGCAGAATCCCAAAGTGGGAACGAAAAGGTAAGATGACTTTCGTTGGTCGCTCACTAAAGTTTCTATATGATTGATCAAATGTGGGGACTGCCCGTGATGTGTGTCCATATGTGAAAAACGTGAGACCTAGCAAAAGCAATAAGTCTTTTCGAAGACACTGAGAAGCCATAATGACCCCAAAGTTGGAGGGTTGACTCCTTGTCCTGACGAAGCAGCCATTTGAGTGCAGAGTCTAGAGTGGGCAGTGGTGGAGAAGACAATGGCATGCCATGTTTATGTGACAATTTTTCCAGATGTCTTTCCTGCAGAAGAGAAACTACCTCAGTAGTATATAGGAACTGAATGGACGCTAGCCAGCTTGAGCATGGCAAATGGCTCTGGCAGGCTTTGAACTTCTCCCCCTTTCCCTCTGCCTTACTAACCCAGATTACATCCCTAAAGCTTGTCATCAAGGTCTGTTCCCTTATTTGGCTACTTTCTCCTTCTGAAGCTGACTACCAAGATCCAACTATCAAAGTATTGGAGTTCAGCAGTCATCAGCCCCTTTGCTCACCCAACACACCCAGTTAAAACTAAGCACCTTCTCCTAACACGAGGTTTTCTCCTTTACCATTATAAACCATATTTTTCTATTAACTATATCTGTTGTCCCCCGGGACAATTATGCCTGCCCCTTCTCCCTTGTCCCCTTCTCCTTCTCCCTTGTCCTCTATCTCCTGTCTTTGAATACTATTCCCTGCCCTTTTAACCTCTGGGACAAATAAACCTCCTTTGTGCTAAGAACTCGGTCTTGGGGGCCCTGAGCTGATACTGATCCTCGCAGGAACTCCAGCACCTTTATGCCTTGCCAAGGAACTACAAGTCAGGGCTTGCTGTACAGGCTCCGGTTTTAAAGACCACATGCAAAACCAGGGCATTGGAGGAGATGGGTTAGGGACACTAGGATAATAAAACCATGAGTGTGACAGTCTATTCCCTTGACATGCAAAGTTACAGTGTATCAGTGTGTGTCAGTTTATTCCCTTAATATGCAAAGATACAGTGTATCAGTGTGTGCCAGCCTATTCCCTTAACAAGCAAAGATACAATGTATCAGTGTGTGTCATTCTATTCCCCCCAACAAGAAAGGAACAATGTATCAGTGTGTGTCATTCTATTCCCCCCAACAAGCAAAGATACAACGTATCAGTGTGTGCCAGCCTATTCCCTTAACAAGCAAAGATACAATGTATCAGTGTATGACAGCCTATTCCCTTAACAAGCAAAGATACAGTGTATCAGTTTATATCTTACCTGTAGCTGGAATTGCCGTTAGTGTCCCAGAATGATGTACTTTGAGATAATATGCATTTGAACACAGTTTCCATTTTCAAGGAACCCAATTTAACAAAGCTAGGAGGAAGCACAAAGGCAGCAGAACACACACAGCTGTGGCTGCCACAGGCTTGTCACTTGTTAAACTTCTGCTGCGTTCATTGTTTTGTCCAGCAGGTGGCTCCTTAGCTAGTCTTCTTCCAGCTCCTTTACCTGGGTTCCACACTTCAAGCTACTTTTTCATAATTTTAGAGCTCTTGACCTGGAAATCACGAAAGTCAAAGCATTTTCCTGAACTTGTTAAAGTGCTCTAGACTAGCAAATTTCTAAGGAGGTAGAGCTGGCCTCCCAGCCAGTTGAGATTTCAGGACAGTGCCCGCAAGCTGTCTACTGTCTGCTGGTTGACATTACTGATGTCACAGACGTTCCAGGGAGGCATGTTGAGAATGGGTGGTCTTAACCAATCCCTCTTCTTTTCTCAGGAACCCACCTTACCATTGCTGAATAGGGGGCCCTCAGGGACAGCTTGGGTGCTGGTTTCCTTTCAGAGGTGGGGAGGGGGAGAACACTTTGAAAAGAACTCAAGAGCATATATTCCGGGGAAACGCCCAACTCTGTACGGGTCCATTAGGCTCAGTCAGGTCTTGTGACTTCAGGACTTCTACCATTAAGATTTGTTCAAACAGGCTATACTATTTTTGGCAAGGCATATAGTAAAATTCTTCATTCTGAGAAGCTATTTGTGGAATACCATCTAGCCTTCCTTGTGTTGGAGGTTGAGCCCCCTCTGGTGAGTGAATCCCATCCTTGTCAGGCAGGAACTTTCTGTAATGATAAATTCTTGGGATGTTGAGCTCTGTTTCTGTTGTGGTGTGCTTTGCTCGTTGACCTTCCTAGTTCATTCTTTCCAAGTACTAGGCCACTTACTGGTGATCCTGCTATAATATAAAGCGGTATGACCTTTAGTTTCAGTTGAAATGTTTTAAAGTGATGATTGAATCACTGTGTTTTTTAATTTCCCCCTATTTTGGTATCTGAGATGTACCTTTGAAATTGATGCGAGCGACCTTAATTTATGTTTGTATTGTGATGTATTAAGATTGTGGTTTACTGGACTGAATCTCAGTGTGCACATTTTTGAAGGTATATGGCTCCTGAAATGCTCGATGATACAATGAACGTGAGCATCTTTGAGTCCTTCAAACGAGCTGACATCTATTCTGTGGGGCTGGTTTATTGGGAAATAGCTCGAAGGTGTTCAATAGGAGGTAAGATTTTGGAAAATATTCTTTTGATCCCCTTTCCTTGACACCAGAGACAAGATGTGATTTTCTGTATTTTCCCAATAGTATACCGGATAGTTGCTGAATAGTGAGGAGAAATCTTTTCAGTGATTTCTTTGCAGGGGCAAAAGTGGAGCACCCTGTGGAGAGTGGTGGGTTTATCTTTTGGCTTTTGTTTAGATATGGGTGACAATGCTATTCATTCTGATGCCTGTAATGATCATTTTGAATCAATCTATAAAATGATCTGATTGGAGTTTGCAACAGCTGGTATCCCTACTCTTGTCCCAAAGCTAAGTGGCTTGCCAAGGTGGAGCATGGCCAGCCGTCCACAGGCTTTTCCTCTTTTCTCTCTTGTGATGTCAATGCAGGGATGGATAAAGTGCAGTAGGGAAGTGAGTGACATCATCTCCTGCCCTCTACTGCTCCTGCAGCTTAGAAGTTGGTATGGGAACCCCTGCTAATGCAGTCTAATGACATTGCTGCATCAATAGAAAAGTTAAATGCTCATAGAAAGCAGCTTACTGAGTATTCTCTTGTGAAACACACTTAGGACGAGCCTTGGTTTAGCAGTGTGTGTGTGCGTGTGCACGTGTGTGTTCCTGTGTGCTATGGCACAGAGCTCATGTGCAGGTCATGAAGCTCGTGAGACTGGACTTTCTCCGTCTGCCCTGTGGGATCTGGAGATTGCATTACTGTGTCAGACTTGGAAGCAGTGCCTCACCTGCTAAACCAGCTACCTTAAAATTTCAAACCCAACCCCTCTAATACTGCTTTGATAGATAAATATATTTATTTACAGTACAATGATGCTATTCTATAAACATGGCAATCGGGATTATTTTTGAACCATATATAAACATATATAATTATATATAAATGATAATATATGAAAATAAAAGTTACTTTGTTTTTACTGGAGGCATATTTGCTTTATTTTGTATGGCTATAAAATTAAATACATTTATTCAGGGTTTTATGTATTACATATGATAACTATATCAATTTTACATTTTATTATATTTATTTTATATTATAAAATGTTGTAACTTTGCACAAGTATTTAACTGAGTGGTTTGAACCGAATCCTGTCTAATAGTGATATATTATTTTAACAGAAGTGAGATTACGCTTTTCTAGGATATCATGCATGCCTGGCAGAACTAAGCATACTAGTTTGAAATACACATTGTTATTGATTGCGTATGTAGAAGAATTTACCCTGTGAATTTCTTACAGGAATGGTGGAGGAGTACCAGTTGCCTTATTATGACATGGTGCCTTCAGATCCTTCGATAGAAGACATGAGGAAGGTTGTCTGTGACCAGAAGCTCCGACCAAATATCCCAAACCAGTGGCAAAGCTGTGAAGTAAGGCTCTTATGTTCCCCCTCCTGCATCCTCCTCCTCCCTCTGCTTCTTCCCTCCCCAGCTTTCTCCTTCTCGCTGCCCTCCTCTTCATCCACTGGAGATCAACACATGCTGAGTTCTTCTGATTTCCTTCTGTTTTACTCTTCAGATTAATATCAGTGAGGATTTTCAGAGTACCTAGTTCATTCCATGTATGGAGGGATGTCCTTTTTATTTTTAATGTCTTTAGAGGGTTTTGTCCCCGTAAGTAGTATGCATCCTTGACACGCGCCTCTGAAGCCCTGATGGCTTCTGACAACAGCGATTCTCTGAAGTCCTCTGTGGCTTAAGGGACATAGTCTGCGACATCCGGTGGCTCAGTAGTCATTCATTCGCACTGCTTCTTGCTGCTGCCATCTCCGTGCAGGTCTCTGTGTTTTTCAGAGAGAGAGGAAACAGGGGTGCACACCGTGACTTTTCAGTGCGTGTCACAAGGGATACACAGTTTCTAGTCACATGGTCCCACCACACTGCTAGGGGCAAGGAACTGAAGGACACGGGCAAAATCAATGGCTCATTAATATTGTAATCGATAATTTATGCCTAATCTCGAGCTGCCTGAAGTTTAGCCGTCCTCATCAGAAAAGAGCCCTTACCATAGATCCAGCTGTTATCTGTCTTGTCAGCATAAGCAATCCAGGACTGTAAACCAAGCATGGCAGACACACAATACACAGCGGTTATCCTGCCTCCCATAAGCTCTGACAAAGAGAGGAAAGGCAGCCTTCTCCCCCAATTATGTGGTTCAATTTCCCCTTCCAATCACTACTGTGTATTTATGGCTTTATTTGGGTAATAAATAAGACCATTTTATGTGACACTGTTACTATTTATTTTGTTATAGGATTGTTTTATGTAGTCACCTTTTTACCCCAACTGTTTCCTTCCACCATGATTTTAGCTCTTTTGTTTAAGGCAAGTTTTACTCTTTTATCATTGTGTAGTTATTTTAACTCTGTTTATTTGAGGATCAGGCTTTAAGTCTTGTATAACATAACTGAAAGAATTCATTGAAGGCATGCACCAGCAGACCTGGCTATTACTGGTTTTAACTACATAGGTATATGACTTGGTAAAGTTTAAAATACCTTAAAATATTTAAAATGTTTTAAATAATCAAATTAAAACCTGTGACTATACAATTTGAAAAGTGGAACATTTTGAAATCTTTGAGGAACTTTCTGCCTTGCTGAGTGGTTAATATTGATATTAATGATTTCTTATTGTTCCCTGACTTTATTTAGATTTTTTTCAAGATATGCACAAATATATGGCAAAAATCACCCAATTGACAAACTATCTATTGCAGGGACTGGAGAGATTGCTCAGTGGTTAGACCACTTGCTGTTTCCATATAGGACCAGAATTTGGTTCTCCGCAATTATGTAGTGGCTCACAACTGTCTGTAATTCCTGCTCAGGGAGATCTGATGCTTTTTTTATGACACACACACACACACACACACACTTAAAAATCTAAAAAGAGAATTATCTACCATAGTATATAAACATATATTTTCAAAAATTTTGGAAGGTATACACTTATTAATTCTTTTGAGGTATCCACTTAGACAGGCAAATTGTCTGCTCATTCTTTCTTACTGTGGTTCTGGGATCTCTGGTATAAAGCTACCTGGAATTGGTGGGGGGCAACTTTTTGCTCCTTAAAGCTTGTTTTTCACTATTTAGTGTGACAACTATTACACACATTTTTAAAGATTAAATAAAGATGGACTTTGATTTTGATAAACATTTGCCTCTTAATGCCTTGTCTACTTACTTTAAATTTGTTTTATTTTTATGCAAATGAATATTTGGCCTGTATGTCTGTATGCATACCATGTGCATGGCTGGTGGCTAGGGACATCAGAAGAGGGCTTTGGGTTCTTGGAACTGGAGCCGTGGATGGCTGTAAGTTACCATGTAGGTGCTCGGAATTAAACTCAGGTCCTGTGCAAGAGAAAAGTGCACTGGACAGCTGCACCTTTTCTCTAGTCCCTCTAACTGCTTTTAAGAACTTCTCTGTCTTTAGTACTCTGCAATTTCTCCATGGCCAGCCTTTTTGTTTGTAGGTACCTAAGGTTTTATGAAGAAAGCTCTCACCATGTAGCCCAAACTTGTAGGAAACTTCCTGCCTTAGCCTCCCACTGCTGGCATCACAGCATGGGCCCCCAAACCCAGTTTTGTAGTTAAACTTGTTTGGAAAAAAAAAGACTGTTCTAATTCTAAGGTTTTGTGCCATTCCTCTCTTCTAGAAAATTCTGAGATTATATATCTTCTGATAATTCCTTCTTTCTGTCTCCATTTCTATTTTTGGAAATTTCATTGGCTGCTATTAAACCTTTCTAATTCTATTTTGCTTCCTGGGTATTTCCTACACTGGTGCCTGTAGATCCCCTAGATTTCTTTTCTGCTTCTGCACTTCTGCCTCAGATGTGTCTAATCTGCCATCTAACTTATCCATTGGATTCTTTATTTTCATACCAAGAACTTTTTACTGGTTCTGAAAGTACTGTTTCTACCCCCACAGGTTGTTTAGGTTTTACTTCTCTTTTAATGCACATTCCTTATCTGTGAATTTTTAATAGCTGATGTTTTATGGATCTGATTCTGCTGGGTTTTGTTTTGATCGGTTCTTGGTTATCGGTACCCCTCCCACTCTCTGAGTGTAGAATTCCCTTATGAGTTCAGATTTACTGAAAAACTTGAGTAGTTTTTTTTTTTCTTCACCCAAAGTCAAAGTAAGTGGTTTTTCCTTACAAACTTCCTATTGGGGGAAGATTCATCCACATACATTTATTTATATTACATTTATCTTCTTATATGTAAGTGCGAATACATGTGTGTACCAGGATACTTGTGTGTACTCACTGGAAGCCAAAGGACAACCTGTAGGAATCTGTTTTCTCTTTCCACCATGTGGGTCTCAAGATCAAACGTGGGTTGCCAGGCTCAGTGGAAAGTGCATTTACCTGCTGAACCATCTTGACAGTTTAAGGTCCATGTTCACATTCGAGTCCTTTTAAAAGCATCGTTAAACCTCTTTGCTTTAGGCTGACTTTCCTTCCTTTTGCATGGGGTCTTCATCTCTGATTTTCTAGAACAGAAGATGAGCACACACCAGTGGAGCACCCCCAGCTTCAGCAACTCCCTGGGTCCTTCATGTTTCATGCTTTTACACTGATTTCTCCTCTACGTACTGCCTTATTAGGGTTTCTGTTGTTGGAAAGAGACATGATGACCAGGGTAATTCTTAAAAAAGGAAAATCATTGAAGCTAGCTTATAGTTTCAGAGGTTTAGTCCACTATCATCATGGTGGGACATGGCAGAGTGCAGACACGGTGCTGGAGAAGCTCAGCTCTTCAGGCAACAGGAAGAGAACTGTCTTCCACACTAGGAGTAGCTTGAGCATATATAAAGCCTCAAAACCCGTCCTCACAGTGACACACTTCTTCCAACAAAGCCACATCTACTCCAACAAAGCAACACCTCCTAATTGTGCCATTTGCTATAGGCTAAGCATTCAAATGCATGAGTCTATGGGGGTATTTCTATTCAAATCACCTCAGTATCTGCCTTCTTGCTTTGACTATTCCTCATACTGACTGTTTATATTTATTCTCAGATCATCATTTGAAACATACAGTTATGAAAAATTAAAGTATAAATCTTAGTTTTCAGTTTGATGAATTTTTTCATGTGTTTGCACATCTGAAGAACTGTAACTGGGAAATCATACCATTGCCATGTTCCTCCATGGTTCATGCCACTTTTTAGCTATTTGGTTTGAGACTCACATAGCTGGCTTGACCTGGAATTCCTACTGCTTGTGTCTCCGCCTACAAGTACTGGGACCATGGACTTGCAATGTAGTGCTCAACTATCATTGCCTTTCTTAGAGGAATTTGAAAATAGCCATCATTATGTCTCAGAATCAATGATTTTGATCAACTTGGTTAATCTACAAGGTTCATGTTTGAATCTTTTAAGATGATTTTACAGAAGCTGACTCAGGGTTGTTTATCCTCTGTTGTGTGCACCTTTAACCCTGTGGTCTTTCTCTCCTGAAGGCACTCCGGGTCATGGGTAGAATCATGCGGGAATGCTGGTATGCCAACGGGGCGGCCCGCCTGACAGCCCTACGCGTGAAGAAAACCATTTCTCAGCTGTGTGTCAAGGAAGACTGCAAAGCTTGACAGCACATCCAGGGAAAAGGACACTGGTCGCAGCTTCCGTTTGTGTCTCAGGCTTTGTATGAATGTTCTTGCTTCTTTTTTGCCATGTTGTGTTTCAGTTCTACCTCAATGACGACTCACGACAGTGTTTAAGTGTCCCAAAGGCGGCATCAAAAGAAAAGTCTAAAGTTAAGCTTGGGCAGGTCTCGACTTTACCAATCTTCATGTTGCCATTTGTTTTATTTTTAAAGGTGACACACTCATTTTGTTTTATTTAAGGAGGAAGATGTTATGAGTATAAAATAAGCTACTGAAAATAGTAAAAATAAAACAACTTTTGTTTTACTTGAACCAAGAGCACGCACAAATGAGATGAAAACATATTAAAAATGTAAGCGAGGGTACATTATAGTGAAATAGAACTTTAGAAATTATCTGGACCTTTGAAAAGTTACTATTGCTCAGAATTTTGGTATCTAAAGCCTGAACGGTGGAGGCCATCAGCAGGTTATGAGGCAAAGTCATGCTCTCCATACTCGCTCTCTCTTTCCCTGCCTGCCACTCACGTCTTCACCTCTACAACAGCCCCTAAGGAGTTAGAAAGCCACCCGAGCCATTGCTTCTGATATCTAAAGGAAGTCTCCAATGTCTTGAACACTGTGAAATGTTTCAGAGTCACAGAGCTCGTGCCAGAGATGACAGCAAACCCTGTGATAATGAACACTGTGAAGTCAGCTGGCCTGCTATGTTCCCTCCATTTCCCATAGTCCTTTTCTTCCTAAGAGGGGACATCTTCAGTTATGATAGTCTTAATTTAGTCATGTAGAGAGCGTACTGAGTGTTTTGTAAGAACATAATGGATTTGCTAGAATCTCAGAACCAATCTACTAGCATTTCCTCATAAAATGTCATCTTTATCCCATTCATTAACGAGAAAATGTTTTCTGAACATTGCCAAAGATTGACCAATTATAAACATACATAGTCTAGAGATGCATGTCTTAAGACATAGTTAATTTAAGGGTATTTAGGAAGAAAAAGGACAGAAAGGTAAACCAGGAAAGATTTTGAGAAAAATTAAGAGAAATCTTTCAGAAGAATTTAACCACTGACCAGTACAGAGAGGACTGCACTGGCTATGAGAAGACATTCCTGGCCTTTTAAGAGGAACCCTGTGTGGAGAGTTCTGCAGGCTCTGCCCCAGCCTCCTTTTTTGAGGTCGGAAATATTTAACAGAACACCGGATATTTCATTCAAATGTGCTGTCCTGCTTTAGTGGAGGGGATTTAGCACGATGCCTTTCAGTGTTCCCAAGGTCCATTCCTCAGAACAGGCTTCTGCCTCGATGTTCTCAGAACGGAAGTGTTCTCTGACAGCATCGTCAGGAGCCAGACCGTTCTTTGACGCTTCTGGCAGTAAACACACCTGACCTGGATGTCTCCAAGGCCAAACGTTTGACCAAGTACAGTGCAATCCTTTTATTATAGGTAGGGCAAAGTTTTTACTATCCAGCGTTTAGATGTTCTACAAAGTGTAACACAGGGAGTAACGTTCCAAAGGATACACCTAAGTTTTCCACAAAAAAATGTACAATTGGTGTGTACGTTTCAGTGTGCCAATATGCTACCGGATCCATCTCATTTGATTTAAGTTGAGATAAGAGACACAAATGTCTTGATGACTATGGGGCTTGCCTGTATTTCCATCCCCAGTGATACATTCATCCATTTATAGGCACAGAGCACCCCGGAACTCACTTGCCACAATATTGGGTACAAGAGGGAATAAAAAGATAGATAGGTCCTGCCCTCAGGGATTTTAAAGTCTAATTTGGGAGTGGGAAAAGGCATATGAGTATGAGGGGAGAAAGTAAATTGACAGATAAAATATGCAGTGGGATGTCTTGAGTTCTGCGTGACAATGCTTTCGAGAATAGGTCTGAAAAATCACTTCCAATATGCAACACATTTAGAAAAGATCTTTATTTAGATATTACAGTCTAATTATATTATCAGTATCGAAAAGGTGTGCCTGTGTGAATGGGTATTGAAAAGAACTGTGTGAAAGGGGTGATCTGGCTTGCGCTTATTCCCTTATTGCACACAGTTTCTGCATGAAGGAAATGAAATTACTTAGGCGATTGTATTCAAATCTTCAATATAAACCTAATATATTCTGTTCTATTTACCACCATTCTGTGGATATATTTACTAGGTTTTTAAAGAGAGGGTGTTTTTAACATCTTCTTTGTCTTTAGGTTTTATAATTTATTTGAGAGTATACAAATGTAACTTATATTTTATTGATTCAGATTTCACTGTGGAGAAATCCACACATTAGTATGTTTTGAGACATTTTGCTTGTTCTTCTGCTGTTGAATTGTGATAATCTTAAGGGAGAGAGAAACAAAGTGTAAGGGAAAACAGTAGAAGTTACAGTTTTTCCTTATCTCTCATACATAGACACTGCTCACTTATTAAAAAATAGAGGAGCATTTAAAGAATAAGTCAGATTTACTGTATATACCTACATACCTATGCGGTTCAATTTTAGACTACGTGTTTTTAATGGAATGTCATGTGATACTTGTTTCTTTTAAATATTGTTATGAGTAAAAATACCTTCTTAGGCTAGGTACACAGTGACATCATTGTTTTGCTCCTTATGGATATTTTGGCTCTGGGTATAGCATAGAGCTTAGGAATGCTGTTATGAATTTTAGTATTGTGTGCAGAAATGATGGGGTTTCTACACAGCATCCCTTCCTGAAATATGAGAAGCATTATTTGTTGTCAACATTTGAGCATGAATTTGTTGCCTTATAAGTCATGCGTTTAAGTTTGTAATCAGTACCAATTCTGTTGTATGCATTCTTCCATGTCTAAAATATTTGGCATGTCACATCTAGAATTCCTAATTTATGTTCTGCCTTGAGAGTTAAGTGAAACATGACTGTCGTACTCTATTTTAAGCATAGCACTTGCTTTTCATCTTTATACTTTCAATTAACTTTGCATTTTAAATTTCCATAATTGTATGAAAATAGTAACCTGATTGCAATGTCTGAAGAATTTAAAATCCGCTTTTATTTTAAAATGAAATATCGACAATACATTCATTAGATCATAAGTTCCACAATATCTTATCATTTTGAATGCTTCAACTATTGCAGAATGATTAAACAAAAGAGAAGTCTACTGCCCTGGAATTTTGCCACCATGTGACTTATTGGGGCAGAGTAAACTCAGGGCAATCTGGGAGTCTAAGCAAAAGACCCAGGGGACCACTTAATGGCATTTCCTGAAGGCAGGAAGCAGGCATCTGCCGTCACACAGGGATCAAGAGATCAACTTAAAATTACTTGAGAGAGAATAGTTTTTGATTGATTAAAAGTAAACACGAAATTTTAGATGACTAAATAAATTCATTTAAAATGTGGAAACTTTGATTTCCTATCAAGCAGCTAAGGAACAAGAGTAAATGTATCAAAATTGGTAGCTGAGGCATTCAATAATTATTTCCTTTATATGACTTTAAAACCAACATTTACCAGCTACTTAGAAATGTTGATGTTTAGTGTCCTTCAATGATGTCATTGTAGTTTTTGAAGCTATTCTCTTTTTATTGTGAAAATCACTTGGATTTTGTCCACTATTTTGGAGAAGATGGTCATAGTTTTAAGGGCTTTTAGTTTTTTTTTCAGAATTTTTTTTTTAAAAACAAAACCAAAAAAACATTTAGTAAAACATTTGCTAAAAATCTAAAAAACATTTAGTAAAACATTTGCTAAAAATCTAAAATTAATCAGAATTTCTACATTGTACACAATTTTCCCCCCAAAGAATTCTAATGCAAACTTTGAGGTGCTTGGCTTTCTTTTTGCCCTCTAACTTTTCTTTATTTCCTTACTTTCACCTATTTTTAAGTTTAAAGTTCTTTCACCATCTTCCAAAATTATAGCTACTTCTTAATTATTTTTAAGCATAGCTATTATTTAACTTAACCATCATAGAATTTCAGATTTGTGATGGAAAAAAAATCTCTTAGTGATCTAAATTATTTCATATGTGCCACAGTGCAAAATGAAAATGAGAATTGTAAAAGCTAAAGCGACTCTGAGCCTTGTAACTTGATTCCAATATTTTGTAGAGGAAGAAGATCAGACATAGGGTGGCTGCTAATTGTCATAAAACGCAACGGTGACGCCTACTTCTGCAGCCTCGCCAACTTTTACAAATTAAAAAGCTAATCAGCATGCATCTTAGCCTGCTGGGTAGTTTATTACCGTAACATATCATCAGTGCTGATGGTCAAATGCTACTTCTTTCCGTATTTTCACTCAAGTAATCTCCCCGATCGGTAGGAGAAATGAAAATGGGCAAAAACAAGGGCTTTAAAATATAGTCATCGAGCTAGGTGGACAAGCCCTGGAGTGCTGATAAAACTGAAAATGCCATGGAAGAATTTGAGGGTGAGGTTCTTGGTGCAGGCTGGAGATGAGGCTCATCAGCAGGGGGCTCTCTTAGCAGGTGCAGGGACCTGGGTTGAGTCCCTAGCACTGAAAAGAGGAAGAGAGAAAAAGAAGGAAGAGGAAGGGAGAAAAGAAAATATTTAGTGTGAGTAACTATAAGAGAAGCTTCCAGACTCTTCCCCCTGCTTCCTTCCTACATATATTGGCCATCTCCCTTCTGTTGGAGTAAGAGAAAGATGACTTGGTACATGAATTGGGGGCTGTGTTTAATGTCATCTGTCTTCTCTTTCTCTCATTACCTTTGTCTTCAACATTGCTTCCCCTCCAACCCAGTGGCAGATTTCCTAAACCCAAATCACGCCACGGCTCTGTCCTTTTGTGTATTTGAGCACTGTCCAGACTGTTACCCACTGAACTCCTTAACAAGGTTTGAATTTCCCCACCATGTGTAAGAGGTTTCTCCTCATCAGTTCACTGGTGATTATTCTCCTGGCACTGGGAAGAGGGCTTGGCTAATGGCTGCTATGACTTTCTCTTAAACTTTAGTCAGACTGTCTAGTTATATTCTAGCTTTTAGCTAAGGAGTAAAGAAAGCCTGCTCTGGTTTAATGCTGAATTCGGCTTGAGCAGCGACTTGAACAAAGACTGTGAAATACATGTCCCATAAGGTGAGTGCTTGAGTTATTTAGTGGCAATCAATGCCACTGGATTGTTGTACTTCTGCCATCCTTTTAGAATTTTTATTTATTTATTTTTGTGTGTTATGGGTGGACCAATGTGTGTCTGTGTACCGTGTGCATGCCTAAGGGCTTGGAGAGACCAGAAGAAAGAGTCAGATCCCCTGGAACTACTTTTAATTGCAGGTAGTTGTGAGCTGCCATGTGGATGCTGGGAAGCAAACCTTGGTTCTCTGAAATCAGTGTTCTTAACTGCTAAGCCAGCCCTCCAGCCCTGCTTCTGCCATGATTTTAGATCAAGCCTTGTGCCAGGCTCTTTAGAATGTAGAATAGACTGGAATTGGGTGACAATCTCCGCTTTAAATTTTGATATTGATAACTGCCAAAATTCTTCTCCAGTTAGTTGTAAATGAACATAACATTTATGAGAAAATGAATTCCATCTCATCCTCATTTTAATAATGCCAGAAATACATTTCCTCCTTGTTGGTCTATGTTATACCATAAGAAGTGACTTCCTGGACCCAACACTTACACTGGAGCACTTCTATCCCCGGTTTTAGGAATCTGCCTATTAACACGTCCACCAAGAGCCTGAGTGTGTAGGAGATTCACCTCTTTCCAGTATCCCACATTCTCCACAGGGAATGCATAGCCCAGGCCAGTTGAGGACTGGGGTGAGCATTGCAATGGGCTCTTCCCTCTTGACACAATTCTGTAACTCACAGAAAAGGAAACGATGCATTTCTATATCATATACACGTATATGTATGCACACACACACATATATGTGCTATATGTGCCTGGGTTATCCATCATTCAGAAATGGGAGTTAAATTTAAAAATGGTTCTTGACATATGCAAACTGAACACATAATTTAGAAGAATAAGTACTTTGACTCAGTGTTCCCACAAGTGAAAGAGACAGAATGTTTATCCTGTTGAGAGATTTTTCTCCCCTACCCCAAATCATCTATTGCAAGGCACAGCAACCTTGATTTCTAGCCATTCATTGAGTTTTTATTCCATGGTTGAAACTGTTCATTTGCTTCTCCTGTAAAGGGCGGCTTGTGTGTCAGGCTCTAAGAAAGTCAAGCACAGACAGAGATTTATCAATACACTCAGTATTTCATTGGTGAAATAGTATTTCTAAAGATCCAGCCGTTTTCTGCTCTCCTTATCAGATGAGGGTATCTGTAGAATATTAGATTCTAGCTCCTCTCCAGAATGACATAAGTCGTGAACTCTCCTGACCCTAGGCTGGATAAGGTCATCCACACTTGACTGGTGTTTCAGGTTTTAAAATGGTCTAAAAAGAGAAAATTAAATTCAGATTTTTTTTTAAAAAAAGGATTTTGGATTGATTTTCAAAGCACTAATACTAATTATACTTTTCTTTGGGTAGTGTGACTCCTCTTATACCTAAGAACATATTACACATGTCAAAACCATTGCATTTTGACATTGCAAAAACATGCCTTGAACTCTTGAACTACTGTGAACAGAGCCACTGTTGTAAAGACCTTCTTGGTAAGCTAACTGATAATCTTAAGTACGGAAAAAGCTGCTGCTTCCCACAGACAGGCTCAAATGAATGTATATAGAGACTGTGAAAAAAATAAGTTGGGTTTTAAAATAAGAACTGGGTGATAAGTTGTATCCAAAATGTGCAGATGGGAATTGTAGTGTGTAGCTGGGTTTTCCTTGTTGAAGGTTGAGCAGAGTTCCAGAGTCATTCAGAAACTTCCCAGAAATGTTCAGATGTTTCATGAATTCTGAATCTGTGAACATATGCATTTTATAGTAATATATACTTATATTGTTTAGAAATAATCATATTTTAGAAGTTAGTATATGCTCAGCGATAGCCTTCATACCAAAACGTTTAACTTTGCCAACAGCAAGTCATAAAAGTATTTATTTTAAAGCTTGTTTAATATTATTGCATAACTTTCTGCTGCCTCCAGGTGTACATACTTCTCTGCCTAAATGTTATATTTTTATGTATGCATTTTCGAAAAGCATATTGTTTTGTAAAGTGGCAAAGACAATAAATTAAGCATTCCTTGCACTTGTTTCTGTAAAGCATAAAGAACTCTATTTTAAATAAAAGAAAATGTGTCATATGCTGGTGTCCATGTGCTCATATTCGATTTCACAACTGTGTTTATATTTGTATGCAGTGTGCAGATAGGGTACCGGGGATGAGTACTAGGGTCTGGTAGTGCTGGAATGTCTCCCTTACCCCCTTCCTTCCTCCTTTCTTTCCTTCTTTCCCACCAAGTTATTGAGAATTTCAGAATTCCAAAGCCAGAAGACACACTTATTTAAAGCTGTTTTTCTGAATGATATTGAGGACAATATGTTCTTAAGGGTTTTATCTTTTCTATATTTTGCATTAATTTTTCCCAGTTTTTAATTTCGTGTGTGTGTGTGTGTGTGTGTGTGTGTGTGTGTGTATGTCTACAGGTGTATAGGTGCACAAAGCACACGCAGTGTTCACAGAGGCCAGAGAAGGGTGTTGCATCCCCTGGAACTGGCATTTCAGATGGTTGTGAGTCACCATGTGGGTGCTGGGAATTGAACTCGGGTCCTCTGGAAAAGCAGCCAGAGCTCTTTACTGCTCAGTCACTCTCCACCTCCCTGGCCCAGTTTGCATTTTAAACGTAATTTATTGAAGAGCTGCCAGCTTGACCTGGTCTCAAGTCTAAACGAGCTTCTATCAATCTTAAAACTCATAACCACTCCACTCACTCACAGGCCTCTCCCACGCACAACATACATTCTGTCTTCATTCTGGTATCCCCGCGTTCATCCTTAGACTCTGGCTTCTTGCTGTTTCTTGGGCTTTTCAAACATACATCTGTCCTAGGTTGTTGCCTGGAATGTCCTTTCCCTCCATACGTTTGCATCACCAGTGTCTGGCAGGAGGGGCCTTTCCTGTACTTCTGTCACCATCTACTGTGAGCTTCCTCCTTATTGCTTTTTAGTTCATTTAGCATGAGTTGGCTTTGTTTTCCAACTTGCAGATGGATAGTCACAAGGTTTAAATCCCTAAGTACTGGATTCAGGTATTTGAAGTGTTCTTTCTTTTTTTCTTTCTTGTGTGTGTGTTTTCAAGACATGGTTTCTCTGTGTAGCCTTGGCTGTCTTGGAACTTGCTTTGTAGACCAGGCTTTCCTTGAAATCAGAGATCTGCCTGCCTCTGGTTTTTGAGCATTGGGATTAAAGGTGTGTGCCACCACGCCTGTCAAAGATACAGTTTTAAAACCTTAAAAGCAGTAAATTATTTGTCCAATGAGATTTCACTATCTCCAAATGTCTGCCGTAACTTGAAGAGCATTTTGCCTTAACTAATGATGATTATTTGGGAACAATATCACAATTTTGATGCTTTGGGGACTCGCAAATAAGGCAGGATACTATGTTGATTTCACTTTTGGTAAAAGCTCTGAAGTTCTTTTACTTCTTTTTAATTTTCATTTGAGGGGAATAGCTTCGTTAATAAGCACATCAGTGATCTTGTATTAACTTGGTGCTAAACAGTTGCATAAGCAATTGTTATTTTAAAACAATTTTATTTTTATTTGCTTATCTATTAAAAAGAACTTGCTAATTAAAAAACAAAAGCCAACCAAACCAAACACAATCTCTTACTAAAATGAGGAAGATACAAAGTCTGTGCAGTTCAATGAGCTTCTGAATAATTAGAATGGTCAGTCCATAGCTGTGGATCTTCTTGGTAGATACATGCTTTCACCGACCTGGTCCAGCATGTGGGTTTTCTGCAATGTGTTCCTGAGAGGGAGGACTAGGAGATAAGGAAAAATGGAGATTGGAAAGCTGTGGGCAGGAGGTCCTGCACCAGCTCTGTCTTACGTCTATAGTATATTAAGAAGTATAGCGTCTATGTACAACTCCCAGGGGGAGAAAGGAACAGAGTCAGCAGAACCCTGTCACACAGTGGGACAAAGTCAGCAGGAAACTGTCCAAGCAATTCCGCTCAGAGGGAACAATGGACATTTCTAGTGCTCTACAGAATGATCCTCCCTCATGGCCTTGAGACTGATAGCCACAGCCCTTCAATGCAGGGAGGGGAGATGAGTTCCTGGGATCCCAAACTGCAGCTTGCTCAAGGGCCTGACCACTGGTCATTACTAGCCTTGCCAAGCTAATTCCTTCTCTATACATCAGGGCCTCAGGGAAAGTCCCTGTCAGGTCTGGCCTCCAAAATTTCACCAGTAAATATACTTTTTATTCACTTACTCTCCTCAAAAAATAAAAATAAAATGAAATAAAACATTGCTTTTGATACAAAGTTTTACTATATATCTTAGCTGGCCTTGAACTCGCTGTGTTGTCTCCAAAGTGACGGCAGTCTTTAGCCCTCCAAGTGCTGGGATAACAGATAGAGTCCATCATGCTAGGTAAATAGCATTGATTAACAAAAGCTAAGTCAATTCTGAACTGGTTTCAGCCCCAGCTGTATCTTGTGGTTGTAGAGACAGGCAAGTTATTGACTTCAGTGAATGTGAAATAATTTAAGTGAGTTGGTTTCTGGTGTCTAGTGGTGGCTTTTTCTTCCTCAGGCAATCATTTTTCTAATTTCAGTGTCTTATGCTTTAAACAAAAATTTGTAGAAACTCATGCTAATGAAATACTTTATCTAGAGCATATACTTGAAATTGGATACATGCATTTTCCCATTAGGATATATTTCTAGACATTGGGAGACCCTAAAATTAGACAGCAAGTAAGATTTTCCATAAGGCTTCTTGAATTCTAGAGGCAGTAAGTATTCTGAAAATTATTAAAGCTTGCATTGGGTAGCTTTCTTAAAGTCTGTTTAAGTTATAACGATTTCATCTGAGAGGTTTTTCATACACCCCATGATTGGTTGTTAGTACTGTCTCTAACAACATTATAATTATGATCACTTCCATAATTAACATATTTTATTATTATTTTTCTGTCATCTCTCAGTCAATAAATCTTTATCAGATATTAATCCTAAATACACACTGACCTAAGAGTCCTTGTCAGTGATATTTCATTCTGACTTATGAATTAAGTACATACCATTTAGAAAGCCAAGTCAGGAAAGTGTATATTGCTCTGTGTATTATGTAATCTGAAAATGATATAACACCACAAGGGAAACTGAGCAAACATTTGCTTAAAGAGAATGGTTTTCAAAAACTTTCAGAGTAAATTAAATAACTCCTAAATTCTTGAAGTGGTAATAAATATTTAATGACAAGAAAACAAGACCGCATTTCAGAAGGAGACAAGGCAGGAGCATAGAAACAATCTCCCTTTGGAGGGGAGCAATAGAGCTATTCTAAACAAACAGAATCATAAACATACTTGCTGTGGGCACAAATATTAAAACTCAGCAAAGACATAGGACCTATGTGCCAATTCAGATGGGGGATCAAGGAAGTTGACAAGCTGAAGCTTCCAGGGCAGGAAATATATGTATGAGTCCAATGTGAGAAAAAAACTCTGGTAAGAAATCCCCAGGCAGGCAGGAATGCCATTCATGGCCCTGAGTAACCTGCAGAAAGAACGGAGGCAATGTATAAGGACCAGCTCTTCTTGCTAGATGCTGTCCTTAAGGGAGCTTCTAAAGATTTGAAGGCACACTACTTGCATGGAGCCAGCATTTAGTAAAAGCAGATGGAAGCATTGACTTAATAGTCTTGTCAAAGTAATGTGAAGATTCCTCAGTGCCCTATCTCCCTCCTTGGAAAATGGTTGTAGATGTTGTTACATAGGCCAAGGATTTCAAGATGGCCTGCTGTGTCTCTGAAGCAATGCAACATAGTATCACTGTGGGGGCCGGGGAGAGAAAGGACTGAAATATTTCTTCTCTACTCACTTAGCATAATAAATATGACCCAGGCAATTTTTAAAAGCACACACTCTCCCCTCCACTGAAAAAGGTCTACCTTGTCATTCTTTCTCTGCATGGAGAAATTTCCAGGTGCCACTGACCTGCGTGCATTAAATTTCAAGTATAACCAAATCGAATTTAGAACTACTAATGGCTATTCCATAGAAGAACCTTTGCTTCAGCAACTTAGGAAATTACACTTGATTTTCTTTTGAGTGTAACTCAATTGTGCTTGAAATTGTTCATTTGAACCCTTCTAAACAAGAAGCAGGTGGTTAAATGCGGGCCCTATTTAACATTTACACAAAACGTTTTCCACACAATGCACTGTTGCCCTTTGAATGTCAGTTGCCTTTCCCCTCGCTTTCACAGCCTGTCCTTCCATGGTCATTTCATTTGACCTTGCTATACATCCCTGAAAGGAGAATTGGCTCCAATGTAGTTACCTGCTAGGGACTATTAGACTATTCTTATAGTCTTACTAGCTAAAGCTTTTAATATGGCTAAGTGCTAGTTACTGAAGCAGTTTAAGAAAAAGGGAATTGCTGAGTTTACCTCATTTTAAATGGAGAAACACAGAGCGACATAATCATATAAGACAGTGAACTAGAACAGGGAAATACAGCCTAGGTTTGCTAGACAGCAGAAACAAGGCCTCACAAAAATTCATTTCAACCTTATGCAGCAGCCTAGATCCTCGCTGTGACAAAATTCATGAGCTAGTTCGTGAAATGTGCATTCTATAGGTCAATTTTTGCCAGAATACATGGATGATACCATAAATATCCCCTGAGAAGCCTGCTGCCTGGGGGGCACTTAACACTGAAAGTTTATATCCAGGAAGGAAGGTGATGTTCAGCAAAGCACACATCGTGTCCTTTTTTTTCTGAGGACTTTAGCGGAGTAGGGTTTTATGGGAGCCGGATGCATTTTCTCTCCCACTCTGTCAACCCTTTGCCCCACCCTCTGGCATTATGGAACTCTTGCTCACTAATGTGAAATCTTTCTCTATGTTCACTAGATTATTTACTTCCTGTGTTTCCTGACTGTAGATAATTTGCTAGGGTTGGAGTTATCATTCTAGTACCTTCTGTAGAGTTGGATTTGTGAATATATTGTTGAAATTTGACTTCTTCATGAAATATCTTGTTTTCTCTATCTATAGTGACTGAAAATTTTGCTAGGTATATTATTCTAGGCCAGCATCATGGTCTCTTACAATCTGCAAGACATCTGTACAGGCCTTCTGGCTTTTAGAATCTTCATTGAGAAGTCTAGTGTAAGTCTTATATAGTTCTGTCTTTATATGTTACTTGACTTTTTACCCTTGTAGCTTTTAATATTTGTTCTTTGTCTTGTATGTTTAATGTTTTAATTATTGTATGACTTGGGGATTTTATCTTCTGATCCAATCTATTTGGTATTCAGTAAGCTTCCTGTACCTTTACAGACTCAGCCTTTTTAAGGTTAGGAAAAATTTTTAAGGTTTTTTTTTTTTGTTGTTTGTTTTGGTTTTTTTTGAGACAGGATTTCTCTGTGTTGCTTTGTTGCCTGCCCTGGAACTAGCTCTTGTAGACCAGCAGGCTGGCCTTGAACTCACAGAAATCCTCCTGTCTCTGCCTCCCGAGTGCTGGGATTAAAGGCATGCGCCACCACCGTGAGGCTGTTAAAAGTATTTTTGATGTAACATTTTATTTGGCTGATGAATCTATGTCTTCTATTGTATCTTTAGCACCTGAGATTCTCTCTTCCACGCTGTTGGCGAAGCTTGCTTGTGTCTGTCGTTCTCGTTTTTCTTACCCAGATTTTACATTGCTAAATTTCCTCAGTTTGTGTTTTCTTTATTGCTTCTAACTCGATTTCCATGTCTTTAGTCTTTTCCTTCACCTGTTTGTGTTCTTCTTGGTCCTTTTGTCCTTCTTTGAGGGGTTTGTTGATTTCCTCTAAGTTTTTGGTTGTCTTTTCCTCAATTTCTTTAACAGAGTTTTTACTTTCTCCTTTAAGGACCACTATCATCTTCATAAAGGTCATTTTCTTGTGTGTTGACTGTGTTGGAATATTCTTACTGAGGTGAGATAGCTGGGCTCTGGTGGTACCATATTGCCCTGGCTATTGTTGATTATATTTTTACACTGGCATTTAGGCATCTGGGTTTGGAATGATTCATTCTAGTCCCTGATTTCTAAGTTTGTTTTTGTTGGATGTGTTTTGTGTTTTTTGTTTGTTTGTTTGTTTTGTTTCTTGGTTTCTGTGTAGTGACATTTTGTTTGTAATCTAATAAATAAAACTTGCCTGAAGATCAGAGTGCAGAGCTAAACCAGTAGTTAGCCATAGAGACCAGGCAGTGGTGACACACATCTTTAATACCAGCACTCGGGAGGAAAAGGCAGTCGGATCTCTGTGAGTTCAAGTCCACCCTGGGCTACATGAGATTGAATCTGTCTAAAAGAGAAAGAGAGCTCACATAAAGGTAATCCCAACACTTGGGATCGCACACCTTTAAACCCAGCACTAGGGAGGTAGAGACATGAGTGATATGGCTGGGTAGAGAGAGGAATATAAGGCAGGAGGAGAAAGGAGCTCAGATGCAGTCTGAGGATTCGGTCTGAGCACACAGTCTAAGGTTTTATGGAGACAGATGCAGTCTGAGGTTTCATAGAGACAGGATCGCCTCCTAAATCTAAGCATCGGTTGAGGTAAGAACACTTTAGTGGTTGGCTCTTCTGCTTCTCTGATCTTTCAGCATTAACCCCTATATCTGATTCTGGGTTTTTATTATTAGGAATAGTTAGAATTGGTGTTATATTTCTCTTTGGTTTCCTAGCCTTCATGGCCTGGATTTCTAGATGCTAATGTAACCTCTGATCTAGTAGGAATCAAGTTGGTCTTCTGGAGGTTAGCTTGG
Organism: Microtus ochrogaster; assembly: GCF_000317375.1. Taxonomy (NCBI): domain Eukaryota; kingdom Metazoa; phylum Chordata; class Mammalia; order Rodentia; family Cricetidae; genus Microtus; species Microtus ochrogaster. The sequence continues at coordinate 69,870,355 of NC_022011.1, read as the reverse complement.
CCTTTGCTGCAGTAAAGGGTCTCTGTTTTTCTGATTGGTGGGGTTTGCACCTGAGCAGCTGAAGGCTGTTCAAGCTTGGATGATTTCCCCTTGTTCTGACCGGTGTGCCTTGCCTCCAAGTGGTGGAAATCACCTGGGGTTCGTTGCAGGGCCCAGCAGTGGGATTGGGGATGAGTTGGGTTGGTGCAACAGAACTGCTCCCCTCCCTGGATTCTGTTCCCCAGCACCCTTCCGGCAGCCCACACCCACCAGTCCCAGCTCGATCCCAGTCCCGCTGGTGGGCCCCGCAACCAACCCCAGGTGACTTCCACCGCTCAGAGTCAAGGCACACCAGTAAGAAAAGCAGCAAACCATCCAAGCTTGAACAGACTTCAGCTGTTCAAGCTCCTTTTATCGTCTAGGCATTTGGATTTGGAGCCATTATAGTTTCTGGTCTTTGAAAATCTGGTCTTGTCTTGGTTGGGTGGTTTTTCCTGTTGATTTCTGCTGCCCTTTCTGTGCCATAGGAGCCCGTAGTAGCTGTGGGTTGCTTGGAAGGGAGTCCTCCAAGTCTCTGCCAGGTGTGATGACAGGGGTTCCCGGGTAGAACTTATTTCTATCTGTTGGAAGCTGACAGGCAGGAATGGGAATTGAATAGAAGGGTGAGGGCCTGAAAGGGTCCCCGGAGGGAGGAAAGTTGAATATTCCACGAGGATCTGTGGGATCCACAGGGAATGGAGGAAAAGAGGGATGATGGGCCCCTGAATGTGGTCTGCTCCAGGGAGGAGGGTGACAGGACCCTGGGGAGTTGGAACTGGAAGCTGGGAAAGAGAGTGAAGGTTGCCCATTGGTTCCCTGGTTAGTATGTTTCCAGGGAGAGTGACTTGGGTGTTGGGTGAGACAAAGGGGTGGGGTGAGGAAGGTTGTGGGAGAGAATCTGCTTTCTCCTGTACTTATTCTAAAATGTACAGGGACTGGAGGGATGGCTTAGTGGTTAAGAGCACTGGTTGTTCTTCCTAAGGATCTGAGTTCAATTTCCCAGCACCACGTGACAGCTCACAACTGTTTGTAATTCCAGTTCCAGGGGATCTAACGCCCTCACATATTCACACCAATGCACGTGAAATAAAAATAAATACAAATTTAAAATATAAATAAAAGTCATAATATATTGTTAATTTTTGTTTAAAACAATTATATTTTATATAATTAAATTTTAAAAATTAGAAAAGATTCTTTCTTTCTCCCTTCCCCCTATGACGTTAGCCATTTCATGGTGTAGTTTGATATTCCTCAGTCATATTTTTGCTTTACCATTATTTATGGAGTGTTGAATTCTCTCTGTATCTTCACTTTGCAAATATCTTTATTTTTTTAAAGGAGTCTTTCACTGGGCATAGAATTGCTACTAGGGTGCCTTTGGAATGAGTCTATCTGTGGTATATGTGCATATATGTGTATATTTGTATGTGTGTCTGTGGGGTGTGTGTGTGTGTGTGTGTGTGTGCATGCACGTACATGTGAAGAGAGACCTGAGTTGACTTGGCATCTTCTCCCTTTGCTTTCTACTTCACATGAATCCAGAACTCACTAATTTTTGCTGGACTGACTAGCTGGCTCACACTTGACATCCTTTGTCTCTGCCTCTTGTGTGCTGAGATCACAAGTGGCTGCTGTCTTTGTCTAGCTTTTAAGTGTCTCCCAAAATTTCAAGGGTATTGCAAGCACTTTATCCACTGAGCAGCCTCCATGCTGCTGTACCCATTTTTATTTATTTACTATTTATTCAAGATCTAAACATGTTTCATTCATTCAAAATTCCCATCGTTTCTGAGGTCAGTTGTAATTCTTTGTGCTATTGGTTCATTTTTCCGCTTTAACTTTGAATTAAAGTTAACCTTATTCACTGACAATTTCACTCATGTATTTAGGGACTTCTGATTACTTCTTCCTCTGTATCTCCTTCTAATCCCTGTCAACATCTTCCTTTTCCCTGTTAGTCATTACCCACATTCATTTTATTAAAATTCTTTTGCGATGCACTGAGTTTAACCAAGGCTACCTGTGTGGCCATTTGTATGGAGATACACCTTGTAGTATGGAGGGCTCACCAGTTGATAAAAAACTGTAGATAATATCTCCTTGTCTTCCAGAATCAACAGTGAAAGGCAGGACTGCAATGCACCCTCTTCCATCCATGTTTTACTCAATATAGATTGGCCTGTTCTTGTACAGACCTAGTGCTGTTAACTGCAACTGATATGAGTTCATTGCTGCAATCGTGTCTTGCCCAGAAGATGGTGCTATGAAACCCTTCTCCTAACGCTGGGCTTTCCTTCTTTCTGTTTCCTCTTCTACACTGCTTCCAAAGCCTTTGAATAAGGTAATATATAAATCTCCTGCTTAAAAATGACTAGTCAACCATTACTTACCTGTATCAATTGCTACTCACTGGAAAAAGTGACTCCTCTGATTAAGGCTGAGAGTAATACTTGTCTGTAAAATATAAGCATATTTAGTTTTACACTATGTCAATTTAACTAAGCAGTAGTATTAAACTCCCCTCTAGGACCTCTGACATCCTAGCCATTGACTGTAGATGAGATTTACAGTAGCAGGCGTGGGTTCCCTCCTGTGGAGCAGATCTCTAATGCAACCAATGAGGTTTTACCTCTTAGACAGTCATGCCTTGCTGCACAAGTGCCTTACCTGCTAGATGGTTCTGATTGTTTGTACAATTCACAGCTGGGTTGGATGGTTGATGTATCATGTTTGTGTTCCCACTCCTCCCTCTCCTGGGCAATGCGTCTCATACTTTCTGACACGATGAAAGCCAGACAGTGGAAGAGGAGACTTCTAGCTCAGTTTAAGATTGATTGGTTTGAATCTATTAATCAAGGTGTGTGATGGCAGCGAAGGGTTCTTATCTAGTTTTTCTTCTTTAATGGCCAGTCAGCAATGAGATTATAATGAGTCTAGTGGGTTTTTTGTTTGTTAATTGATGTTTGTTATGTTAAAACTTTTTGATTTATGTTTACAAGTTTAAATGACTTTTGGAATTCTTTTCTGGACTCTGTTGTTTACCCATATGTATTATCCTATCTCCCTCTTCTCTCCTGGAGGCCTTTGAAATGCGTGTAAGTCACTCAACTTTGCTATTGTTCTAGAAGCTTCTGAATCTCTATTCACTGTTTCTGGTCTTCCTTACCATGTGCCACGCGGTTCCAATTCTTCTGTTTATGTCGCCACATTCACTGTTGCTTTATTTTGAGTTTTATTTCTTAAAAAGCATTTATTTATATTTTGTTTGGGTATTGGTGTATGCGCATGAACATGTGCCACCATGCTATACTCTGTGTCATGGAGGGCAACTTTAAGGAGCTGATTCTTGCCACATTATGGGATCTGGGTACTGAACTCAAGCCATCAGACTTAGCTACATAAAGCCCTTTCCCATTCATCCATGTGGCTGACCTTTCTTTGTGTGTTAGCTATTCTAATATGCCCTTTTAACAAAATTGTATTCCAGATGTGAACATCCTGGAATAAACATATTTATAGAAGCACCATTTGGTTTCTTGCTTTTTAATGCTGTCCACTTGTTTTCTCTTTTATTTTTATGCTTGAACATATCTATAGTGCTGTCATCCAGTCTTGGGCTTTCTCTGTGTCTGTTCTTCATAACTCTTCTTTCTTCTCCCATGGATAAATTGATTCCTTATGTATCTATTATTATTATTATGCTTGATTCTGACAATGTAAAATCTGCAGCATTGTGTGCACAGCTTTCCTTGATGGCCTTCCCAAAGTGTTAAGCTATGATTTGTAAGCATTTTAAGGGGCAGGGAAAATAGTTTGTTCCTTTCAAGCCTTATTTTTCATGCCTTGTTGGGGAAGGTGTCATGCAACCGTGACTCCAGACCAACTTAGTAGAGCTGTGACCATCTTGAGATTTTAACAGGATGACCAATTAACATAAAAGATGCTCTATCTGCCAGGACAACACCTCAGTGCAGCGCAAACTCCAAAAGTGAACATGTCTATACCTTCACAGTAATTGTCGTTTGCCACTGTGTGAATAGTAACCTAAGTTTGTACTGTGTAGCATTTAGGAAAAGACTGAAGGGGACTGCATGCAGACTTCAAAAGCTGTTTTCTGTGAGCCATTCTCTTGTTCTTTAAATAAGAGGCGTCTCCATCTTCTCAATATCTGTCCTTTTAATTCAGCAAGGTAGCCAACGTCAACATACTTTTTCTCTTGTTTTAACAAGCTGACAGTGCTTCATGGTGCCTTTATTTTAGGGACTATAACCCTGTACTGCCAACTGTTGTTGGTACATGAAGAAGTTTTAGATCCATGTATCTATCTACACACATACACACACATACACACACACACACACACACACACACATTCACTCACTCATTCACACACAGTTGCATATACAGTCACACAAGCATCATAATACCACACATGCACACACACACTCATATTTACATATCTTTCACTGTTACATTTTACATGTGTGACATATATTTAGATCATTCGTTCTTGACCAGTTTTTCAAGTGTTTATGATAGGTCAATCACAATGCCAGATAGTCTATTAGGGTAGAAGCAGAAGTCCCTAGTTTGACTTTAACAGTTCTTAGCACATTGTATTTATTTTGTTCACCTATATGCTATTACACCCTATTCTATTTTCAAAAGTTCATATAGATGACTGAAGTACAATTTGAACACATTCAAATCATTAAAATGTGTTTATCTTATGAAGAAAGAAAAGAAATAGGGGTAATATTAAAATTAAATGAAAGGACCACAAGGGATTCGAAAGCATTTCTTCATGTTGAAGGGCTGGAACAAACAGATAGCAGGACACAAGGAATGGCCATTTTTGAGAATGGACCTCATAAAAGCAGTGTAAGCACCATCAAAATTATCCTTGTCATGTTCAGCATTGTTGTAGGCATTGCTGGAAGGTAATATTTTGTGCTGTGCCTACGTTACCTGGCTCTTTAAGCATTAATTCCCAATGAAATTTCCAGTTTTATAGCCCTCCAGAACAAAACCATTGATTATTATTAGAAAAGAATGTAGGTAATTATATATACGTTTGACACGTCTATCTTCTTTCTGACAGCTACTTCTTCCCTCTCTAGAAGGCTGGGGGCTGGAGTGGCAGGTGCCTGGCATGCCTTCCAAGTGACATCTGACATCGTCTGTCTTCCTCCTACTCCCTTTCCTTCTAATGTGGTATAGTCTTCCTTTCCTGGACTCTCTTGCTCTAGAAACCTTAGAGTAGAAGAGGGTTATAGTAGTCAGGATCAGTTTATATAGGAACAGAATTTCATTATCTATATACCATATAATATATATATACACACATATATATGTATAATATATGTTGCTTTCTTCTTCCCATGGCTTACCCACCTCTGAATCATTAGCCATATAAAACCTGATACAAAGTCCCTTGAGGCTAGTCTCAGACACTTCAGTTTGTTTCTAGAAAGCAGAGGAAGACAGCTTTAGGGACGGTTTGACTGTCCAGCAGATTTCAGTTCTTTCACAATGTGTTGTTATGGTGCATAGTCTAATGTCCTCTGAACTACTGCAAATTGACTTCAGTTTCCATTGATGCATCTAAAGGCTAGATGGAGTGTACAGGGACTATGTGCTTGCTGGTATATGTACAATCAATAGTTATTGGCTGAGATTATATAACAATTGGTTAAGTGTTAACATTTATGATATCAATCACTCAGCCTCCTGCTGAACTCTCTGATACGAACATCTTTAAAGTTGATCTTCAGCATCACAAAAACTAGGTGCTTTCTCGAAAGACATATTTTTAAGCATTTTTGTTCTCAAAGATATAGATACTAGTAATAACTATTTTCCCCCTAGTTTATTGATATCTTAAGAATCAAATGAATCTACACAATGAAGTACTACGCAGAAGAAAAAATAATGACATCTTAAAATTTGCAGGAAAATAGATAGAGCTAGAAAACATTATTTTGAGTGAGGTAACCCAGATTCAGAAAGACAATTATCACATGTTCTCACTCATAGGTGGTTTTTAAACATATAGAAAAAAAAACAGCCTGTAAACCACAATCCCAGAGAACTTAGACAACTATGAGAACAGTAAGAGAGACTTACATAGATCTAATCTACATGGGAAGTAGAAAGTAGAAAATGACAAGAAATTGGGAGCATGGGGACCTTGGAGAAGCAGGGAGGGGAGAGGCTGGGAGGGGAGTAGAGAAAAATGTAGAGCTCAATAAAAATCAATTAAAAATGACAAAAAAGAGTTAGCCAATAAAAAGCTAGAGCTTTTTATTTTATTTATTTTTTATGGGAAAAAGGAATCAAATGAGTCCTCTTAACATCACAAACTAAATTAAATATGCATACCCACTCATTAGCATTTTCATTCAATCCAAAGGTCTTTAAGGACCACATATAGATTTCACATTAAAGAAATATTTGGGGAGAAGAAAAGCAAAGCGGGGGGGCAGTGCCTACTGTGTAACTACTTTGATGTGTAAGTTATTTTTGTTTACCTTTGTCAATCAAATATATTTTCCCAAATGGTGTCAATAGTAGTTTTGATCTCATTGTTCTCTAACTCTGTGCCACTTGGTAACCCATGGAATCCATTTCTCTGAACTTGAACTTAGGGATTTGTACAACTTTCAAATCACTTGAAAATCACAAGGCAAACGAGACCCAAATGATTTCTGAGGGTAAGTCATAAAAAATATTGTGTCTTCCTGGCTCACTGGATTACTCTTAGGACCCTGCTACTACATTGTAAGGAAACCCAGGACACAAGGAAATATTATAATGTTGGTATTCTATAGTCACACACAACGTTCTCCCAAAACATCCAGAATCAAGCATTAGACATGAGTCTAAGAAAGCAAACTTTTGGAGGATTGTAAACCCTAGCCAATAAATTATCTATAAACCTAATCAATCAGCTGGTATCCGAAAAATCATGGAGCAAATAATAAATGTGAATGTAGTCTTAGTTTTTGAGTTTCTTCTGTTAAGGCCAAGTTGAAGCAGTTCTCACAGAATAGTCCTGAAATTGCCTATTTTGAAGGAAGAGCAATGCCATTCTTTACGGCATTGGTTTCAGGTGCCTTTATGGGCAGCAATAGATAGCTGGAACACATTTTGTTTCCAGGAGGGAAATGCAGCCCCAACCAGATTCATCTATGTGGTAGTAGATCTAGGATTGAGGACAGAGGAAATGGGTAGCATCTTTACAAAAGCACAGAGAAAATTAGTTAACAAAAGCCCAACGAAATGCAGAGAGACTTTAGAGGCAATCTAAGGGACCTCGAGAAGCCTGCTGCTGCTGATAGAAATGGGTGAGGAAGGAACACTCGTACACACTGGCACAAAGTTTAGCAACAATATCTCCTGCAGTGGGGTGGAAATAGGAAGCGTACCTATTTTCCCAGCTAAGGAGTATTGCAGAAAGGGCCTTGAAAGTGGTTTGCCTACCGTCTGTTTCTAACTGCCTGTAGTAAAATTCAAGGAAGAGAGATGAGCTAAAGAAAGAAATGTTATATATAAAGTCTCCAGGACTTGCTGGGTTGGAATGGAAAACTGTATCTCATTCCCAGCCTCACCAGATGGCAAATGATGCTAAATTAAGACATGGCTTCTGAGCAGAGATCAAATCCAGGGTGCTGTCAAGAAAACATGAACGGCAGAGAAATACCTTTTGTTAAGGCTTCATAGAGCTGCGAGTTAGTGTGCAGTAGTGCGGCGAGCCCTGACCAGCAGGGAATAACACCACGACTCGAGGATCCTTCTTCTATCACGGTTTATTGAAGCGCTGCTTGGTTGAGGGAGAGCTTAGGGTGAGGGGCCCCGACCACGGCAGGAGGTGTGCTTATATGCAGGGTGTAGGCATGTTTA
>NC_022011.1:69846060-69855924 GCF_000317375.1 Microtus ochrogaster | reverse complement strand
CTGATGTGGAAAACAACTTAGGGCAACGCCCTGAGAGGAAGCCGGCGCCATCTTGTAATGGCGGACGGTCGTCACACAGTAGGTCATTTTAAACAGACAAAGACCCCTATGTGACAGTTTTGTGGTGTTTCTCCCAGATTCCTTCTGTGCAATAATAAGGCTTCCGTGACCCTTAGTAGTGTTCTTAAAGAGAGCCCATGTTTTGTTTGGGGTTTTTTTAAGAGGTTTATTTCAATAAGATTTAGGCATGTGGTTTTTATCTAATTGGATAGATTATAAATTGATTCATAAGGAATCCACCAATGTGTAAAGGAGTTGTACCACGTGGTACTGACAAGAATGGAGACGGTATCTCTGGAAGAGGGAAGCAGAGCGTGAGACTGATTCAGCTACAAGGATGACCTACATCTTTTGGCACAGGAAGGATGTATTAGTGAGTGATGGAGTCCAAATAGAGAGTAAAGGGCTGTGAATGATTCCTTGGTACTTGGTCTGAGCCATAATCAAGGAACTGGCAACATGTATGTGGCTATATTATATAGTGATTATGGACCAGAGACTGCTTTGTTTTACCTGGTGGCTCGTTTTCAGATGAGCACACTTCATTCTCCCTCATCTCCCACATCATTACACATCAGGCATGTGTGGAGTTTGCTTCCCGTATCTTCAGATTAATGGGGTGGAAACCTCGGGGGACCATGCTCTAAGGACTTTAGGCATTGGAGACTAAGGCGCTAGACCATAAGCCTTGATGATGTTAAGAGGTGGTCAGTGTAGAGGAATTTTGTGTTTACTTGTGGAAAGATGGAGACTGTGCCCTGAAAGTGGGATCATGTCAGATTTTTTAGTTCTGTTGAAATGGGAGCGGCGGGGCTGCATCCCCAGCACCCTGGCCGCCTGCATGGCTAGCTTATGCCAGGAAATAACAACACACAAACTGTATTCATTTAAACACTGCTTGGCCCATTCTCTTCTAGGCTAATTCTCACATATTAATTTAGCCCATTTCTAATCATCTGTGTGTAGCATCCCAAGGTGCGCTTACCGGGAAGATTCTAGCCTACGTCCATCCTGGGTCGGAGCTTCATCGCGTGTGCCTCAGAGAGCAGAGCTCTCGCCTCTGCCCGCAAGAGTGGAGCATCGTGTCTCTCTGAGGCATCTGCCCCCGAGAGGAGAGCTGTCGAGTCTCTGTCTGAGGTGTCTTACCTCACTTCCTCTTCCACCCAGCTTTCTGCTCTGTTTACTCCTCCCACCTTATGTTTTAACCTATCAGGGCAAGCAGCTTCTTTATTTAATTAACCAATGACCTTCCTCCATCATAGTTCCTCACAATTGATTCCATAGTACTTTTGTGTTGAATGCTGGGCTTGAGCCTTGACTCGTCTGTACTACAAACCCTTGCCCAATCCATAAAACAGGAGGAGCTTTCACAATTACTGAAAGAGTAACATCCTGCCAAAATGAGATTGTGTGGCTCTTGAGGCTAGATCCTCGAGAGAAGCAGACCCTCTGCTCTATCCTTGGAATGCTTGCATCTGGAATTCAGGATCTGTAGTATGAGGAAGCTCAAGAGGTCAGGTGGAGATGTTTTGTTTGAGGGCACCAGCTAGCAATTCAAACAAGAACCAGAATCCATTGCCTGCCTCTCTGAGTGGTATACGAGTCTGCTCAGAGTCTTTCAGTAGAGCAGAGCTGAATTGTCCCTAAGATGTCTTTGGTGGCTTGAGGGGCAAATGTCCCTTGCTGCCTCAGGCACTTTAATACTTGCTTCCTAAGCAGTAAAACTGTTTTGGGAAGGATTCCTGGGTGTGTCCTTGTCGGAAAAAGCACGTGACCAGAAGCAGACTTTGAGAGTTTGAGCTCACTCTTTCTGCTTTGTGCCTTCAGTTCAAAACAGGAGCCCTCAGCTTCCACTTGCCTCTACTCCACCACTGTAAATTTTATCCCTGGAGAACTGTAAACCCAAAGAAACTCTTTCCTCTGTATGTTGCCTTCCTCACAGTGTTTTATCACAGCGCTAGGAAAACCACTAATATGGACACTCATCAGATTCCAGGTGTGGTGGGTTGATGGAGGAAGGTCATTGGTTGATTAAATAAAGAAGCTGCTTGCCCTGATAGGTTAGAACGTAGGTGGGAGGAGTGAACGGAGCAGAACACTGGGAGGAAGAGGAAGTGAGCTCAGAGACTCGACAGCTCTCCTCTCGGGGGCAGATGCCTTGGAGAGACACGATGCTCCACTCTTGTGGGCAGAGGCGAGAGCTCTGCTCTCTGGGGCACATGTGATGAAGCTCTGACCCAGGATCGATGTAGGCTAGAATCTCCCTGGTAAGCCACCTTGTGGGCTACAGCAGATTATTAGAGATGGGCTAGTCCAGGTGCGAGAGTTAGCCGAGAAAAGGCTAGATAGAAAGGGCCAAGCAGTGATTAAAAGAATACAGTGTCCGTGTAATTATTTCGGGGCATAAGCTAGCCGTGCGGGCAGCAGGGTGTTGGGGACGCAGCCCCGCGGTTCATATTACTACAGTGGGTTGAATGAGAATGACCCCATAGGCTCATGTGTTTGAAAGCATGATCCCTAGCTGGAGGGATTATTTTGGGGAAGATTAGAAAGGATGGCATTTTTAGAGGAGGTGTGTCACTGGGGGTGGGTTTTGAGATTTTAAAAGCCCACCCCATTCCTACTCTCTCCTTCTCTTGGCCAAGTCATGAGAGAACAGTAACTATGACTATCTAGTCTTCAACCCCATCAAAGACTTGAGACGGGAAATAATATTACTTGAGTAAGCAACTTCCAACAAATGACAGAGACAACTGGCTACCTTGGTAATCACCCAAAGTATCATTTGCAACGTTGGAGCAATCAACTTTGAATAGGGCCTACAGTAACTGACAGACCATTTTCAGAGGCAGGATAATTTTTCAAAACTGTCTTACCCTGTCTTGGCAACATTCAATAATCTTTTTTTCTTGTATCCTGATTGTCCTGTTCAGACATCATGCATTTTGTCAGTGGTTGATACATGGGCAGTTCCTTGCCCAAAGGTCAGTTTTGCCAAGAAGAAAACAAGCTCCAAGCAGAGTGTCTTCAGTGTTCAATATTCTCTCAGAAATAGATTGGTGCTGCCAGGAGAAATCATGTCTCATATAAACAGAACCCTAAGTTATTTAAATTCCATATTCTACAGCTCTTTGAGGTAGTTGAAGATTAACTATTTATGCAGAATACAGTCTCTATGAGTATGACAAACATGGATGACAATTGACCTATAATTCTTAATACCTATATAGTTTAAAGACTGAGACTTCATATTAGAATATTAAATAATCTTCAAACAACTGTGCAACAAGTGAGGACAATGACCTCAAAATGTAAAAAAAGTAGAAGTATCTTGATCAAAGGTAGAAATGTATAGGGCAATATTGTAAATATACCCTAAAATTTTAACAATATACAAAATATCTTAAAATATCTTGCATGCATACAATATGACAAAATAACTTTGCCTAGGTGTACAAATATTGTATTCAAAAATAGGAACATATTCAATATAATTTGAATTTGTATCAATAGTCAAGAATCTATAGCAAAATGTAAATTGCCTATAAATAATAGCTCATAAGTATTTACTCTATTACTCACTATTATTATAAGTATTATTGTAAACTCACACTAATCTATTATCCCATCCAATTTCCCTCTTTTTTTCCCAAAGAGATCCCTGAGCCTACATGATTTCTCCCCCATGGGTGCTGTAGGAACTCCTTCAGCCAGTAGCCTTTAAGTTACCAGCCCACTTGGGCATGGCCTCTTATCTATAAATGCCAATGTAAAGTGCTCACTCCCTCTCTCTTCTGGCTGCTGAATTTGTTCCCTGTTTCCCTATTCGTGCAGAAGACTGTGATCTGTGAGTCTACCCCTAAATAAATAACCTGTTATTGTACTCAGTTCTGAGCTAGCTAGTGTGGGATTTCTTTGTAATGTCTGTCTTCAGAAGAGGCCTGGCAGTCATAAGATCTATCAGAGGCAAAGCTGAGCTTAGATCACAGTGTATATTGAGACTTATGACTCTTCCACTGCTCAAGTTACTCTTTTATTAGGGCATAGGATGACCAGAAAGACACTGAATTGAACTAGAAAGTCCATTAAGCTCTAGCTTGAGGAAACTGAACCCACTAGAATGGGACAAGGTTTACATCTTGCCAGGGTGGATGGCTCTCTTGAAAACAAGAGAGACATGATTTGTATCTTTTTAAAAAATGTATTTTCATTAAGCTTGTGAGATGGCCTTGCGGTTAAAGGTGCTTGCCAGTAGGCTGATTACCTGAATTTAACTCTCTGGATTTACATGGCAGAGGGCAAGAAATGGCCCACGAAAGTTTTCTTCTGACCCCCACAAGCATGGAGTGGTGCACCTGCACACACACACACACACACACACACACACACACACACACACACACGTATGCTTACACGTACACATTACAAAAATTTTTTCAATGTGTGTTCACTGTAGGGGATTATTTTACTTCTATAGGAAAATGTGACGTCACAGCAGGTGGTTTCGCACTCACATACAAAGCATTGCTCTGTGTTGGTCCAGGAAAGATCTTGAAGTAGAAAGTGCACAGAATGAAGCATAAAATTGGAAGGTCTGTGGGAAAGCCGTTTGGTGCACTTGTTGAGAAACATGCATGGGCGATTTTCACAGCTCTGAATTATCAGGGAGAAGAAGAAAGGGAACAGGAGTGGATACAGCTTGTGTTGTATCACACATTTTTATTCATTAATATTGTTCCCAAAATATATGAAATAAAATGTAAAATACATTGCAATTTAATAAAACTATAAACATGTTTTGTGCAAAACAATATTGAATAGTCTTCACCCGAATTTTCTGGCTAGATTGGTAGGCAACCTACAGTTGTCTGATTCACGTCATCCTTTTGGGAGCAATGTGTCCACCTCGTGATCTGCCGTGGGCCATCACAGAGAAGCTCTTTGTGTTTGGCTGTGGCACCACCTGCAATGAAGCTGCTTCTTCAAATAGAAGGCAGATAATTAGGAGGACCTTCCTTTAAGTCCAGTGTCCCATCTTATGGTAACCATCTTCCCATGGTTTCTGTCTTCCATCTCCTTCCCCTTCACCTCCAATCTCTGTCCAAAGGTCAGAGATTTTGCCACCCTCTGGTGTCAGCACGATTTCACTACCAAATTTCCCACGTTTGGTTGTGTACCAGATATTTCTGGAGAGCTGTGGAAAGTTACAAATTTTAACGACCCATCCTGAGCTGCAGCACAGAATACTTTTCCTATCTTCCCTTTTTTTGCATGCTCAGGAATACTCTCTAATTATAAAAGTTTATTCTCCAGGGTTTCCAAAGTATATATTAATTGGTGTCAAATAACTCACCCAAGAATGTTTTGGTCCAATTAATCTAAATTTCTACATCATATATGTTGTCCCAGTGTTAAGTAATTATTAATGTATTACCATTGTCCTTGAAATTGTAGCCCGTTATCTGTAGTCTAGAATCTAACAATGTCAACACTGGCCACTGAGGACTTTACCAGTATAACTTAGTTTTTCTGTAATATAAGCTCACACCAACATAGACAGGCTAACAAACCTTTCTATTTTGTTCCAGAGTGTTGTAGTAAAGCAACCTAGACTGTACAGATCTAACAACGAACATTTACTTCTTGTAGTTCCAGAGGCTGAGGGTCCTTAGAAGAGGTTACCAGGAGATGCATTCTCTGCTTTGAATCTCTTTTCTGTCTTATATTAAATATGACAAAAGGCTAGCAGCAGAGGTCAGCATAGAAAAAAAGTTGACTTGTGACACCTTCTGAATAAGCAGGTTTTCTTTTTTTGAGATCATGATTAGATCTCGAGGTGCAAGGAAGAATGGCAGAGAGAAGTATGGGGAACAAAACGCAAAAGATCCTTAGGGGGAAGGGGAGGCTCTCCTTTGAAACTTGGAGAGAAGATTCATTAAGAACAGGATAAGGGCAATCATGTCAGAGATTATCTAACTGCTGTGACAGGATGCTGTTAGCAGAGAAGTCAGAGGAGTCTCTTCAAAGAGCAGCCCTCAGCAAACCTCCCTGAGCAGACCTCCCCGAGGAGTCTCTGGACCAGACCTGAGAACAAGGGAAATTTAACTTTTTATAACCTTTTTGAGGTGGTAGCTGGAAATTTCATATACCACATGACTTGCTCCAATATAGCCTACGTGACAAAAAGCATGGAAGAGCAAGGGACTATAAATTAAGGGCTGCTGATTCATGGCACAGACGGCTTCCTGACACTCTGTCCTAAACAGAGCTGGAGGGAGGCACATGGCCTAATTCTTTCAGGCTGTGAGATCTGAGACCAGATCATGGCTTAAATACCCAGGCCTGTGTCCTACACTTTCCAGTCAGTTACCCACTCCCTGTATCTTCACTCAGTGAGGTGGTTTGAAGGAGAATGCCCCGCAAAGATTCTGGCACTTGAATGCTTGGTCTCTGGTTAGTGGTACTGTATGGAAAGGCTTAGGAGGCAGAGACTTCTAGGGGAAATAAGTCACTGGGGGTGGGCTTTGAGGGTTTAAAGACTCTTGCCAGTTTGAGTTCACCCTTTCTGTTTCCTGCTTGTAGTTCTAGAATTGTTAGCTGCATGCAGACGATGAGAATGGACCTGGCTCTGTAACAGCAACAGGTCCTAACTACTGAGCCATCTCTTCAGCCTCCCAAAGACAATTCTTTTTTTTGCTTGTTACTGGAGACAGGGTCCTGGAATTTTCTTTGTAGACCGGGTTGTCCACAAACTCCTATAGAACTGCCCACTGTTGATTCCTCAAGTGCTGATATTAAAGGTGTGCGCCATCACATTAGCTAGCAAAGATAACAACTCCTAATAAAATGATGGGGACAAAACCAGTGAACTCAATTCTTCTTTTAGCATATACTAATTTTTTTTTCAGTGTTCAAGAGTAGACTTAGAGCCTTGTACTTCCTAGACAAGCATCCAAGCACTGACTCATACCCTAGAACTTTGCTTTTTTGTATCTAACTCACCAAAGTATCATTTTAGCTATAATTATAATAATGGTGGCTTGGCTAAAAGAGTCTCCACACTGAGAGTGACCTAAGTGAGTTGAGGACATAGGAAAGGAAATGAATATAATTACTGAAAATAATTTGTGCTGCATGGCCGCAAATGAGAATATGATAGCATGAAAGATGGTGCAATTTTGGTTGACTCAGTCAAACATCAGGCCTGGAAGAATCAAAGGATTGCTCGAGTCGCCATTAGAAAAGGTGTTTTGCTGCTAGATTACAGAGGGCTTTCAATTAATGACAGCAAAATGTCAAAGGCATATCCAGGGGAATAAATGCTAAGAAGACGTGATGTACAAAATGATCAAAGAAGACAAACTCAAGGAAGTGAAAAGCTAGGATGACTGAAGAATACATCTGCCTGCATGTGTGTATATGTATATATACATCACATTACTATATAATATACTATATAAACTATATAATCTATCTAATGCATTATGATAAATAATGATTTATGGGAGGGGCTGAGGATGTACATCTCTGGTGGAGTGTTGGCCTAGCATGTGCAACCCTGGGTTCAATCCCCTATACTACAAAGTCAACAACGGTCCAAAGAGAAATATGATGACAGTCCAGTAGTAAACGTGAATGTCATGAAAATATGATGACCTGTATTTGGTCCCCAACACCCACATAAAAAGCCAGGAGTGTTTGCTTTGCTTGCAATTGCAGCACTGGGGTAATAGTGAGATAGGGATAGTGAGGGCTGCAATCTAGGTACTAGGAAAGGTTTGGGCAGCAAGAGACATAACGAAAACAACAAAGTTACAGGTATATAAGACTCTTGTCTTGAGCTACCATCTTTAAAATTCTCAAATCTGGACAATGAAACGCTCCTCAGAACAGTGGCTGCATGTATTTGAGATGGCGTGTCTCATGAGCGTTCCAGGCCTCACATGAAGAGATAGGGTGCACAACGATGACATTAAACACCATCGTCATCTACAGAAGGAAGCAAACTGCTGGATACAGCAAGGGCACTTGAGATACTTCGGCTATGTTATGAAAGTGAATGGGGGGCACATACCTGAAGATAGCACTGCTTAGAAAAGTGCACAGGATAAGGTGAAGAAGAAGGCCCCCCAAAACGCTGGAGAGATGGCATAAAGTAAGACTATGGAACAGGCATCTAGGACTGCCCAGGATAGGAACAACTGGAGAACTGCCATAAACGGGCTGCTCATTCATGTTTAAGCATTTTGGGGGCATAAATGAATGAGTGATGGAAAGAGTGAGGTGCAGATTCCTGGGACAATCTGGCCAGTCAGCCTAGCCCAGCTGGTGAGTGCCAGGTACCAGAGAGAGAGAAAGACTTTGTTTCAAAAACCGAGGTTTTTTCCACTTGGAGGTGATACCTAAAGTTGACCTCTGGCCTTCATATATATATATATATATATATATATATATATATATATATATATATACACACATATATATATGTATATATATACACATCCATACACACACACGCACACACACACGCACACACACACGCACAGACACACACACGCACACACACATGCACACACATACGTATGCACATACACAACAAGAAAAATAAACAGGAATTATGGCTTGATGAAGAAAACGAGAGAGAGAGCTGGATTCTGAAATCCGCAGAACAATGGGGCTGGAGTTCTGGAGAAAGCTTTAAGGTGCCCGCAAAGAGGAGTAGATATTATAGCCTGCTCTTAGTGGGAGCCATCCTTGAAGCTTTTATCTCCCTTGGCCCCAGGAGTCAGGAGTCACTGAGTCCTGTCAATCTATGCCTCTCCTCAACAATAGTTCCCCTTTAATTACCAACAGGTTTTTTTTTAAAATTAATTTCTCCCTGCTATAGAACATTAGTTTTCTAATTGGTCTCACAGTATCTATTCTTGTCAGTCTAGAGTCTTCTTGGCTGCTGCTGAACCTCCCTCAGTAAATTTCATCATGTCTCCTGAGCCTACTCATCTTCAAAGACACCGCTTACCAACCTTCCACAGCCTTAGGAGGATTCAGCTCATCTGACCTCAGGTCTATCATTTTCAGTCCCCTCTAACAGCAGGTCCTACCCTCACAACAATACTCCAAACCCAGAGTCTTCTCACTCATTCTGTAGGGTCATTTTCTGTGGTGTGCCTTCCCTGGAATATCCTGTTCTCCAATAGCCTGCTTCCTTCAGTTTAACTGATTGTCTTCAGTGAAAACTTAGTTCAAAAATCACCAGCCTAAGGAAACCAGGTTCAACACTTCCCAGATTAAGTTCATATGTGCACATGTATCCACACACACCCATACATAGATAATATGTGCATGTGCACACATGAAAATGTATGAAGGACTTTGTTAGATTGGCTTACACATGCAGAGGCTGGATAGTCCCATAATGACCATCTACAGACTGATGCGACAAAAACATTAGGATCTGCTTTGTCTATGAAGCTAGACATCTCAGAAAAAGAGGATTCAATGATAATAGAGCAGCAAAGGATAAACACTCAGAAACCCCCTGGAGAGCTGCTAATATAAGTTAAGGTCAGAGCCAAAGATGTAGCAGTCCGTTGTGCACAGGCTGTGGCAGCAGCAGCAAAAACAAAAACAAGAACAAATAGCTCAAGAATAGGTAAGCAAATAAATGGGTGAGAGCTCCTCTTTTCTGAGGACCTGGATATAGCAAAACTCATCTATCTATCTATCTATCTATCTATCTATCTATCTATCTATCTATCTATCTATCTATCTATCTATTATCTATCTATCTATCTATCTATCTAT
>NC_022011.1:69840290-69845960 GCF_000317375.1 Microtus ochrogaster | reverse complement strand
TATTATCTATCTATCTATCTATCTATCTATCATCTATCTATCTATCTATCTATCATCTATCTATCTATCTCTATCTATCTATCCATCTCTATCTATCTATCTATCTATCTATCTATCTATCTATCTATCTATCTATCTATTATCTTATCATCTTTATCTTTATCTATCGTATCTGTCCTCTCTCTTTCTGTTTGCCTCTCTCTTTCTCCAGATTATATCTTTAAGTGAAAAAAACAAAGTTATCTATAGCATGGTACATGTGTTACTGTTAGGTAAGAAATGGGATATAAGGAAATGTACCCATTTTTGTTTATCTGTGAAAAAAGAACTATGGGTGTGATTAAATTATGAGTTGATGACTGGTTACAAACAGGGATGGAGGGAATAAGGGGAAAGAATGGGGAACTGAAAATGGGCAGCCAGGATGAGCAGGGACAATTATCGGATGCCTTGTGTGTTCCTTGTATTTATAATTGCAAGTGTTTCACTTCTTACAAAATAATATTAACTAGTATGCAGCAGAAACCCAAACAGAATACAAACAATAGCCAATGATCTGGCTGCACTAAAAATGAAAACCTCAACCATGGCAAGTGGACCAAAAGGGAAAGAAAAGAAGAAATGCAAAAATCAGTGGAAGACAGCATACCAATTTTGTGATGAGTAACTTTTTACTGAAGTGGTTTGCACTTTGGAAGAACAATGGATAAAGGTGTAAACAGTATTAATTAGCCTCCATGCTGGACACAAGAGTTACCTTCAACATACCATTTAATACCCAAACCAAAGAACTGTATTGCACACACTTTTTTGGGCAAATACGTTTTTCACAAGAGTGTATGCTAAGAATCCTGACCCTGCTTCATACATTTCCTAAGACTGTGCAAGCAAGTAAACTGTAGATAGTGAAGGCAGGTTTTCACTATCTGAGAGCAGAGTAACCAAGGCTGAAAGCAGAAAACTACACTGAGTGCAAGGGACTAGAATCGAAGCATCACAGTAATTCAGTATACACTGGTTCTAGATCCACTTGTGTACACCAGTCAATAGAAAAATAGGCATAAAAGCATGGGTATGCACTCATGCGTGTATTTCCTAGCCTGTCACTTTGAAAGACAGAGCAGATGGAAACATTTGGACTCTATCTCCACAATTTGGACTCTGTCTACCAATTTCCCATAAATGTTTGAAACCAGGCCTGATGAAGTGCATGGTTTATATGCACATGCACACACACACACACACACACACACACACACACACACACACACACACACCCCACAAGATCAACCTAGAAAAGGTACCTAAAAATGATGTCGACATATAGAAAAGACTAGAAGTTCAAGACAAGAGGTTCCAGAAGGACCTCTTGATGGCCAAACCAGGGAAAGGAGGAAAACTAAGAAAGTGAACTATAATTTGTTTTTACTCTTTACTCTTTGAGGGGCCTGTCACCCAGTTCCCAAATAAATACGCATGGAGACTTACTCTTTCTTGTTTGAATGTCTAGCCCTAGGCTGGCTTATTTCTAGACAGCTTTTCTTAATTTAAATTATCCCATATACCTTTTGCTTCTGGTCTTTTATCTTTCTATATTTCATATACCTTTCTTTACTTTTTACTCCATAACTAGCTGTGTAGCTAGGTGGCTGGCCTCTGACATCCTCCTTTTCTTCTTTTCTTGCTTCTTAAGCTCCCCTTTCTCCTTCCATTTATTCTCTCTGTCTGCCAGTCCTGTCTATTTTTTCTCCTGCCTTGAAAATTATCATTCAGCTTCTTATTAGACCAATCAGGCACTTTAGACAAGGCCAAATAACACAGCTTCACAGAGTTAAAAAATGCAACAAAAGAATGCAACACATTTTTGAATCATTAAACAAATGTTCCACAGTATAAACAATTGTAGCACATCTTAATATAATATTCTACAACAATAACTCATAGAGATAGATATGCATGTGTTCCTACTGACACAGACAGATAACTAAACAAATGAGAAAATGTGGAAAAAAGGACAGTATAGTTTTGGAGTTACAGTAGAATTGCAAACCTAAGTGTGGAAGGGGTGACAGACATACAGCATTGCCATTTGATGATGCCAGAGAAAAATTGTTTTAGGGAAGACTTGATGGATGCAAAAACTACTGTGCAATAATGCAATTCAAAACGCGGTGTTGTGTAATCTCAGGCCAAGTAGTATGTAGAGAAACTCGACAGACACCGGTACGATTCCATCTAGCATGGTGAAGAGTATGCGCACTGACATCCTATATTTCCTGATGCGACCTACCAAGAAACTGTGGTCTCATTTCCATGATGCTCTTTCCACAAGTATGCCGCTCTCATCTAACCATGATAGATTGCCGGATGAACTCAAAAAGTATTCAACACAACAACCTACTATGTTCTTCCAAATTGTCAAGGTCATTAAAGACCAGGGGTGCCTGAGGCACTGTGCAGTATTTCAGCAGACTGTGGAGACCAGATAATTGAAGGCAGTGTGGAGGACTGGTAAAGGCCCAAAGAGCAAGGCTTTACTCTGGTTTTGGAGCAACAGATGGAGCTGTTCATTGAACACGAGCTGGTGAGTAATCTGCTTTATTGACCACAGAACTTAGGTGCCTCTCTTAGTACTCGATTTATTTGACATGACATTTGTCAAGACATAATTTATATCTGTTTTTCCTCATATGTAAACCCTATGAACACAGGTAAGGATCACATCTATCTTGTTTACAACACCGTGAAAGTGCTCAGTACATTGCCTTGTAGACACTAGTATTCAGTAAACATGCTTGAGAGGAAGAACCTTAACCTAACTCTGCCCAAACCTGTGGGAGCAGCATTATGCTTTGTCTTTGCTCTGAACAACTATGCTGTTGGGCTGCTCTGTTCATCTCTTTGTTCAATGTGTCACTCTCCTCTAAAGTGCACATAACGTCAATCTATTAATTGCCATTCTTTAGGGTTTAAAGGCTAACTAGGACCCGAAGTCCACTTCCTTCCCTGCAAGTCTGTATTCTGGATTTGTACTCTCTCCTCTTGAGGCTTGATGTCCTACATAGTAGAGATGGCAAGTACGACTAACTGAGGGGATCTTTTGCTTTATTCAGGTGGATTTTAAAGATAGCCAGGGTGGTGGTGTTCTTACCTTTGGTTCTCCTGAGTTCTAGATGCTTGGTTTTCCAAATCCAGAGGCCTGTGATTCTCAGCTTTGAGAGGTAAAGGCTTATTGGTCTGAACTTTCAGAGCTAGAGGCTTATTGATCCAAAATTCCAGTGCATCTACTTATTGATTCCATCATTTGTTAATTTCAGTATAAAGCCATATATTTATCTTCCTTGAGTTATAACCCAATATTGTTACTGTTTTGTTGTCCTTACTTTGCCAGGTCTGGCCATCAAGAGACCTTGTCTTTTCAGAGGCATGATGTTCTGGCCAGTGGCACAATGTATGGCTTCTGAGTTTCAGGTGTCAGGACCCATGACTTCTGAAGCCCTCACAGCTTTTATGAACTCTCCCAGTGACTAAAGCTTGCAGTCCTTGTCACCTTGACTGTGATCTCTGCCTTGTCACAGCCTCTTCTTCCACAGGCTCAGCTTCTTTTTCAGTTTCTGCTCTTATTTGGAATTGTGATCACAATGGTCTGTAGTGGGAATGGAGACACTCTTCTGTCTTATCCTTGCTGCCACTGTCCTAGCATAAAGCCGCAAGTCTGACCTTTGTAATCTATTCAGCCTGCTCTTCCTGTAAGTTCCACAAATAGGCAAACTACCATTAGACAGAAGCCTTTTTTAGGGCTTAAAAGTACAATAGTGGGGATAGTACATAGATGTGTAACCTCTAGGAAAGGGCAACAGGTTGTTCACACAACTAGAAGAGGCAGGCTGGTATGTGGATTGCAATTTCACCAATCATAGTAGAGCATCCACTTCCACCAATATAATACCTACATCAGGACCAATCGTAAGCCCTATAGCTGTGAAATCTTCTAACAGTCTCGAGTATGCTGCTGAGCCTCTAAGAGGAAGAACCCTTCCTCTTCCTGACCTAGTCAAAGAGCATGACAGTCTGGAGCAACCAGGGCCTTCTAGAACACTAGCAGCTTGAAATACCATCAATAGATTGGTGAGGCTTGGTGCTGGCTGCAGTGTTTGGTTTGCATTAAGACCTTCTGTCACAGAGGTGGGTGGTTAGGGCAGCAGCCGTGATTATAATTGGGGTGACTTCCTCATGGCATTCAAGAAGTCTTCAAAGCAGTCTGAAGGGTAGTGATCAGAGAGGATGCTCAATTACTTCCTCCCTGCTCAAAGTGGCTAGGTACAAAGGCTAGGATATGACAATTGTCAAGAGGGCTCACAAAAGTCTGACCCCCCCAACATTTCAGCTTATTTAAAGAAAGAATGAGCATTTAAAATTGTTAATAATAAAGTCCCAACAATAATAGAAAGATTCTTAGCAGAATTGAATAGATGTTTACTCCGTGTTATACCCTTGTGGAGTGGGATGGTGCAACCTGTATATGGCAATATGGCACTTCTATTTATCTTGTCTATATTGGGTTTCATAGTCTAAGTTGATAAGGACGACTGACCAGGCTTCTTCCTCAAGAGGGCACCAACCATTACAAACGGTTGGGAGCTGTCATGTCGTTGCTGGGAATTGAACTCAGGACCTTTAGAAGAGCAGGCAGTGCTTTTAACCACTGATCCATCTTTCCAACTCCCCCTCCCCCCATTTTAAAATACCCTTGGGAGAGCTGGTTTCTCTGATTTTTCTCAAAGACACATTTTAGGCCAAGGTTTTCCACTTACATTTAAATATTTTCTTGTTGACATTGTGACTTTTAATGGCTAGAGTGCTTATTTTTTGCATGTCCTTTTCTTTCATTAAAGGAAGTTTTCACTACCAGAAAATATACATAAATAATACTGGTGAAAATACATATGCTCCATCTGGCTGGGAGGTAGAAGGGGATGGCTTGGGAGGATGCAAATCCTATCCGCCTACCTAGTCCTCCCCAGTCATCACCCTACCCAGGAAGCTTTTGCAGTACCTGCTTCTAGTCCACATATTGGCATCTTTGTTGTCTTGTGTTTTGTATATTCCTAGCCTAGAAGACATGGAAACTACCTCATGAGACTCACGGCCAGGCACAAAACCTCTACCTAGTGCCTTCCATCACGAACATGGGGCAGGAGCTCTACACATGTCCTCACACCTGAGCTGTGCTAATAGAGCTCACGTCCTATCCAAGGTGGTTGTGCAGGGACAGCAGACAGGAAGCCATGGAGTGGGAAGCTGTTTAGGTTTCCAAGGGCAAAGGGAGAGTGATTCCAGTGTGAGTGGTAGGACCGAGGCAGGATATGTGACTATTGTAACTCAACTGAGCCCCAGACAACATTCAGTCAGAGTCTCTAAGTACCTTCTTTAACAAAACAGGAACTGGCTACCTTTCCAAGTTTCCTAAAATTCAGATTTCCATTTCCATCCATTTGCATGCAAAATTCGAGAAGTCATTGTTTTTTACCGCAGCGTAATACTCTAATGTGTATATATTCCACACTTTCTTCATCCAATCTTCCATTGAAGGGCATCTAGGTTGTTTCCAGGTTCTGGCTATTACAAATAATACTGCTATGAACATAGTTGAACAAATGCTCTTGTCAT
>NC_022011.1:69827710-69838840 GCF_000317375.1 Microtus ochrogaster | reverse complement strand
TGGGAGGAGGGGGAGAAGGGTGGGAGGAGGGGGAGGGAAATGGGAGGCTGGGAGGAGGTGGAAACTTGTTTTTTTCCTTTTCTCAATAAAAAAAGATTATTAAAAAAATTCATATTTCCAAACACAATGTAAGCATGCTCTAAAGCAAACTTCCTCCCATCCCCAAGTCCATGGCCTACAAGTATGGTTTTCCTGTTGATGTCAGACTTACTCAGATTTCCATAAGAAAGCAAGGGCTGCCCTGATATCAGGAAAAAACTCTGCTAGAGAGTTACAGTGTTCTGACTAGAGGCTGTAGCCAGCTGGCCCTTGGTGGGAGCATCCTGCCCTCTGCTGGATCTGGCTAGAAAAATGAGTCTTCTTTGCCTTATAAAGAATTAATTAAGGCTGGAAGCATTTAGGTTTATCTGAAAATAAATATTTGCTTGCATGCTGATGAGGTTTTAATTAATCAGGGGATGCTTTCCTTATGTGATGTCTGCGTTCTCAGAGGATTTCCAGGTAGTCAAGACAAATATCTATGAGCATCAAATGCATCCCGCCCTGCATGATAAACACCCTATGCCATCATTCCCAAAGATATGTAAACAATCAAAACTGAATCTCTAATGGTTTTTAAAGTAGTCACATAGTGTTGTGATATGGCAGGAAAAACCCCAGGAGAGTCCGGGTTGATGAACTAATTCCTCGAGGTGCTAAAGCTCTCTTGGGCTCAGCCTGTCTTGAATAAGAGGTGGAACTGTGATAAAAGGCTGCCGTGGGGAGCCCCCAAAACACCTTAGCATTTTCGTATGCTCAAAACACGTGTGGTGCTTAATTGCAGCACACCTGCGCCTACGCCGCACAGTTCACACAGGGAGCTGAGGGCTCCATGATAACAACACGTGGAACTGGTGATCTCCTGAAATTCAGCTTGGGTAAAACAGATTCAGATGCTAATAAAAGTCTTAGAGACTAAAATGACTCATCCTAACACGGCACTTGGTATCGATCAGCCACCGCCGACCGTGTTGTCCTATACAGTCCATACACACATCTCTACTTCTCACTTTTATTTAAAATCGGGGAAATCAGCTCAAAGAATCATCCTTTCTAGCAGCCAATCTCTTCCAAGACTGTCCTTCCCCCTTTCTCACTCAGTCCTCCATGGGCTTTCTCTCTGCTCTCTTTTTGACTTTAAACCCAGAAAGAAGTGGCTTCATTTGGCACTTCCAGTGCCACGGGGCACTTAGCTGTTCCTCACTTTCCAGCACCAGCCCCACCGGTGTGTTTTCTTCAGTGCCGTCGCTATAACAAGAATAGACAGCAGGTTGCCTAGCTCGAGAGCTGCTGGTCACCTTAGGGTGGTGAGCAACTGGCGGTGGTGAGATTAATCCAGTCATTCTTTGATAAAAGCAACAGATCTGTTTGTGACTTGATTTGTTTGGCTGGTGTTGTTGTCTTCATTGGCAGTTCTGCTTAATAAAAGCTTTCTTAGAATCGCACCTGACTGCCTAACTGAAGGGTAAGTACGTACAGCTGAACACCTTGCCAGTCTCAGCAAGTGCCATATTGGCGTGTTCTAGAGAGTCCAAGTTCAGCGTAGTTTTTACAGTAGTTGTTGAAGACAGAGAAATGATACACTCAACACATGAAATATGGAGTGCCCAGATAGGTATCTTCTATAAATAAATATACAATAGGCTGTTGATAAGAGAATTAGGGAGGAAATAAGCTGAGGTGGGATTCCCCTATGTATGCTGTGATGGTTACCATTAATGAATAAAAAAAAAAACTGTTTTGGACAAGCAAGGCAGAACTTAGCTAGGTAGGGAAACTAAACTGAATGCTGGGAGAAAGAAGGGCGGAGTCAGAGAGAAACCATGTAGTCCCGTCAGAGACAGATGCTGGACAGAACTTTACCTGGTAATCCACAGCCACGTGGCAATACACAGATTAATGGAGATGGGTTAGTTTAGGATATGAGTTCGTCAGAAATAAGCTAGAGTCATTGGCCAAGCAGTGTTTTAAATAATACATTTTCTGTGTGATAATTTGGGGGCTGAGCAGCTGGGAACCAACAAGAGGCCTCCTTAAACAATAAGTAGAAGGTGTCTTATGATATTTTTTTCTGAATGCTATCATTTACCAATTCTAACACATGTTTATGCAGAGCATATATTTATGAGACGTAATGTAGGAGTATAATATATCTTTGCAATGTTTCATGATCTGATTGGAATGACTGACATATTTATCTATTCATTTATTATTTTTCTGGGTTGGTAACATTCCAAATCCTTTCTATTAAGTGTTTTGAGTGATGCAATCAGATGACATCAACCAGTATTCCTGCTCTGTTATCAAACGTGAGAAATTACTCCCCTTGAACAACTGAACCCCGCACCCATTCACCTCCTGCTTCTCCCAGGCTCACTTTAATTTCCAGGCTTTATTACCCACTGATACTTTTTTTTTCCAGATTCATTTGACTATATAAATAAGAATATACTATACTTATCACCTATCTATGGCTTATTTCCCTGAATATAATGTCCCCTGGTTTCATCGGTGTCTTTGCAAATGGCAGAGCTTTGTTCTTTTTGTGGCTGTTGAATAACAGTTCAT
This sequence comes from Microtus ochrogaster, assembly GCF_000317375.1. NCBI lineage: Eukaryota > Metazoa > Chordata > Mammalia > Rodentia > Cricetidae > Microtus > Microtus ochrogaster. The sequence goes on along the minus strand of NC_022011.1, from coordinate 69,836,233 downwards.
TGTGTGTACACACCACAGTTTCTTTATTCATTCATCTGTTGGTGGCAACCGTGGCTGATTCTGTTTCTTGGCTCCTTGGCATGCTGATTTCATTTCCTTATTTTCTTTGGATATATACCCAGTAGTGGGATTGCTGGGTCATGCGAGAGTTCTATTTCAGGCGTTTCTGAGGAAGTTCCATAGCATTTTCCACAATAGCTCTACAAATTTACATTCCTTCCCTCTAACATTGTGGAAGAGTTTCCCTCTCTCCTCTTCTTTTTATTTTTTATTTTATTTTTTTTTTTGATTTTTGAGACAGGGTTTCTTTGTAGCTTTTGGTGCCTATCCTGGAACTAGCTCTTGTAGACCAGCCTGGCCTCGAACTCCCAAAGATCCGCCTGCCTCTGCCTCCCGAGTGCTGGGATTAAAGGCGTGCGCCACCACCGCCCGGCTCCCTCTCTCCTCTTCTTGACCAGCTTTTGTTTTCAATGCCTTTTTGGTTGTCAATTGAACTTCAATTGCACTTTAAGAATGGTAGTTTCTATGTCAACAATGTGTGTGTGTGTGTGTGTGTGTGTGTGTGTGTGTGTGTGTGTGATCTTAAATGACGGATCAATATTTTACTTTCTTGGTATGTTATCTAGTCAGGCAAGTACTTATCAGGGAGAAAAGAGCACTTGTCAATGGTATTACACTGTCTTTTGACTTTTAAAATACATCTAAGTTTCTATCAGAGACCCGCAGCAATCTCTTTGCTGATAACTGAGCTGTGCTGTTGACTCCCTTAATGCAAGAGAATCCTAGCCTTGTATTGATCAATAGAAGACATCAGGGAGAATCACTTTTTATTCAATAGAAGGTCATGTATTCTGAAAAGGAACACCAGCCCCTTTGTCCTACTCATCCCACATAGCCATATACTTTGTGTGCAGTTCATCGTCTCAGGAAGATTTAGAAATAGTGTCAGTCATTTTCTATACCTCGATTGCTATTTTGTGACAAAACAGCAGGGAGAGTCCTGAGGACAAAGGCTGGGCTTCACCAATCATGTAGGCTCACCTGGTTCAACAGAAATATCAATTATTTATGTCCACAGCTCAGCATAGCAACCACGACCTTAATTCTTGTCTCCTATAGCAATCCTACAGGCATTGAAAGAAACAAAGACTATCCATTCTAAACCTCTGTTTATGCCTTCATGAGAGGAAGCATTCCGAATTTGTATTTCTCAGTTTCTATAGTTGTAATGAGATTTACAGACAATTTAAATACTTTTCTCTTGCGCTTGCTCAGCACTCAGCACACTAAGAACATTCTAGAGAATGGAGCACATTTTATTAAATGACTTGACCAAAATAAAATGGAAGTAAGACTAATAAGTCGTCGTATCTTGATCCTTACGGACCCATGCAGACTAGCAAAAGAACCAGGAACTATCTGTAAACCCCCAGGGGTCCATTTACCCTCAGTGCCCTGCACACAGTAGGGACTCAGTAAATATTGTGAAATAAGGAAGCAACAGTGTGGCCCTTTTAACGAGTTGGCTAGTGGTTGCTATCTTAAGGGCGTATTCAAGTAACAGTTACTTCATGACTACTTAGCCTCACGGGTTAATGTTTACAAAGTGCTTTGAACTTCTTGGAAAAAAAAAAAAGAATGTTTTGGTTGGCACCGGACCATACTTGCCAAGGTACACAAATTCCTCCCGTTTCTATCTTCCAGCTGCCGGGACTGTGCCCTCCCTCTATGCAAGGCTAGGCTCTCCCATCAATCCAGTCCTTCCTGCCTCCTGTAGACTGCTCCGGCACAGGTAGGTTCAACAGGGTGGGAATGGAGTAAACTTTTCATAGATTCTTTAAAGACTCGGGGGTGGGGTGGGGCAGAGGGAGTCTGGAGAAGTGGAAATAAGGGTTTTTATTGACACTTCTTAGAGGGATTGGTGTCAAGAGGGGTGCAGGAGCCTGGTCAGCCATGGGAGAAGCTACGGGATGCACACTCTTCCATGAGGCAGCATCAAGCTCAGTCCAGCTGGGCAAACAACAAAGGTGTAGAGACAGTATACGCCGAAGTTGCCTCTGTGGGTTTTAAGTGGATTACACACGTGCCTTGACAAGTTTCTGCATCTTAGTTCTGTTATAAAGTATTCATAAGCTTGATCCCTTTTATATGGGCAAGACTTCTATGTATTATAATTTCTTTCCCTGCAGTTCTCACTTTTCCTGTTTCATGGCTGCAAACAGCAGTGTGTCAGTCCGCATATTGGCCGGCTAAGGTGGCTGTGGTTTCTTACCTGTTTGCCACCGCCTGCGAACACAGTGCCTTAGGTTTAGGAAGGTGACGGTTACAAAGGTGACATGTCCTTTGGTGGGCAAAGCTATGGTTTCTATGGAGAATGCATGTCCATCGGAGTAAATTCAAACAAAAGAGGTTTTGAGCCCGGAGGTTGTGACAGATTAAGTTGCAGCCAGTGACACACAGTAAAGCTTTCAAAGCAGTGAGCGCAGTTGCGGGCTGCAAATAAATAGAACGGCTCCCCTTGGAAGAGCTTGCTTTAAAGGCAGCAACAACGCCTATTTTCTGCATTGAAGCAACTTGTTTTCTACTGCAGACCGTGAGGTTCTCTGTGTGGGTGGAAATTTTCCATAATACATATTTATACCATAACTGCTGTCCATGTGGCACATTTGCTCTCTCGAAACTGTTTCTAGGGACTGGAAATGAATGTCATGTGGGCAAAAACCAACATGGTATTTTGTTAAAGCGACAGACCACCAAAAAAAAAAAAAATGAGGCTTGTTCTGCTTCAAAGAAAAACTCAGGTAAGTCTGTCTGGCTTTAACTGAATGCTACGAAGTTAACTAGAAGCAGGTCTTTAGATTTAAAATACACACACACACACACACACACACACACACACACACACACACATATATACAGAAACTTCCTTCTAACTGGGACACATTCATTGTATACCTGAAAAACAAAAACACATAGAGTGAAATTTGTACTTAGAGGATAATAAGCGGTTTTGGCATTCTAAAAGCTCCCAGTCCACATGAAAGAAAGCCGCAAGAAAAACATCTGCTTGGGAGGGACCCCAGATAAGAATGGCTTTCTCTCCCCTTGACTCATCAGTGAGCAGATTCCCCATTTGGACAGGACTGGGGACTCGCATAAGCAGCATTGAATTTTTTATTTATTTTCTGTCTGTTTGTGATGCTAGTCCCCACTGTGAAAGAATAGATGGACTATCCTTAAAGGAAAATGAGGTGGGTAGAAGGAGCTAGGGCCAGACTCTTTCCTTTTCTCTCTCTCAGTGTCTTGTGGCATTACAGGGGGCTGTGAATTCCCATGGATGGAGGAGACCTAGACCTCATTGCTTCCGGCTTTGAGAGCAGGAGGTGATCTCACTGATGTTTGCCCACTACAGTCTTATGGTAAGTATGAGTGGGAAAAGCGGGGACTGAGTCTCAGCACGCATTGCTCTAGTTGATTTGAGGGAGAGGAGAAATTGAACACATTTTAATGAAGTATTGCATATTAAGATAAATAAATTATTGCTGGGATTTATTTTTTTCATTAGTGAGCAAGGTGACTTGCTCCTTGGGGTTTCTTTTCTAAATATTTTGGATTTCCACGCTTTGCTTGAAGATCTATTTATATATTTATGAACGTATTTACACATATGTATATATAAAATAGCATATGGCCAGTGGATTTGCTGGTGAGTATATCTTGTGTCAGGGGAAATGCTGAGCTTATGACATATAGATAATATTTTTTTTATCACAGTCAGAAAGGTTTAATGAATATGGAATTGTGTCATCACTGCCAAAAGGGCAGCAACGAGAGGCAGGTCTAAAGAGCTGATTAGAAGTCAAGCGGAAACTGACTGCACACTGGAACTCAAACATGGTGTTCTGATGATTTAAACAGGCCACTGCAACTAGTGAGAATGTACTCTGTGTGCATATGTGTACATGGACATATGGATGTGTGTGCACATGCGTGTATGTGTGTGTGCACATACGTGTGTGTGTGTGCACATGTGTGTGTGTGTGTGTGTGTGTGTGTGTGTGTGAGCTCTTTTGGTCTTTTCCACCCTGTATCAACTGCAGAGAACAGTGAATTTTAACTGACAGGCTATCGCTTTTTGTGGCTGCTACAAGTACAAGCTAGCAAATTCCTTGCTTTTAGGTGCTCTCTGTGAGACAGGCCTGACTGAGGTGCTTAGAGCTCAGTCAGGAACAACTGACAGTTAAGTTACCCGCAAAAAAAGGTTTACTTTAAGCCAGATACAGGGTTCCCTTAAGCCCTGTTGTGTCTGAGTTACATTTAGGGTTAGACCACCAGGGGTCAGGCCACCATGTCCAGAGAGCCTTCGTTAAGGACTCTTTCCCGTCTTAGAAGGAAGACACAGCACAATGGATCTCAAACTGATGCATGTAGCCCTCTGGAAAAGTCATGAGGGTCAAAAGCCAATGTTTATGGGTAGATCCTATTCTGGACAGTGGCTGCGGATAGCCCTGGGGCTATAGCTCAGTGCTAGCATGCTGGCCTGCACACTTGAGGTCCTGGGTTAGATCTACACCACTGCAAGCCATGATCTAAATAGGAGACAGATTTCCTCACCAGTACATGTTTTTCCCCCCCTAAGAATAATAGTGAGCAACCAAGACAGCACCGGTAGCTGCAATTATAATTGATCCGGCAATGGTATTTCCGTCAATAGTTCAATTGATTTTCCTTGGGAAGATCATTGTGAGAGCCACTAAAAGAGAATGAAGTGAAGAGCTTCCAATTCTCTGATTTGTTCATGTTTACCACTCACTATGTGTGGAGATTATGTGTGAAGAGAAACATGGTAAGATAAAGGAAGAGTCCTGGGATCAAGTTAAAGAAGCTAGCAATGCTGTGCCCAGTGTGTGTGGTCTACCAGCTGGCCAACTCCTATGAGGTTGATTCCACGTTACTCTTGGAATCGCAGCTCCTAGAGTAAAACAAACAGCGCTGATATCTCAAGTGCTTTTCTTAAAGACAAAGATGGAATTGGGGGGACTCGTACAATCTGACCATTTCCAACAAACTTTCACATACAGAACTTGGAAGTCGGCAGGGTACAGTGCCACATTGTCCCAGCTTCTCCTCATCCAGACTTTAGTTTTCTCCTTCGGTTTCCATCTACTCTAGCATGGCAGTACTCAGCATCTTATCTTACATTTTTCCACTGACAGAATAGTTCTTGAACTACTAGCTAGCTATTTTGAGAAATTTTGCTTGAAATATTAATGTTTTTAGTTTTTTTCCACAAACAAAAATTTTAACTTAAGTATGTACTTTCCTTCCTTCCTTCCTTCCTTCCTTCCTTCCTTCCTTCCTTCCTTCCTTCCTTTCTTCCTTTTTTTTCTTTCTTTCTTTCTTTCTTTCTTTCTTTCTTTCTTTTTTTTTTGTTTTTTTTGAGATAGGGTTTCTCTGTGTAGCTTTGGAGTCTGTTCTGAAACTAGCTCTTGTAGATCAGGTTGATCTTGAATGCCCAGAGATCCAGAGATCCTCCTGTCTCTGTCTTCTGAGTGCAGGGATTGAAGGCATGTGCCACCACTTCCCGGCAAGTATTCAGTTCTTAGCACATTACCAGTGCTTTTCCATCTCTACGTGTTATTAGTACGTTCTCATTGTCACAATCACTGAAGGTATTTCAGACAAAAGGGCTGACAAAAGTGGCCACCGTTTTCAGACCCCTGTCATCTGCTGGGTTCCATTGTGTTAGAAACCCCACTAGAAGGTATTGCTGTGGTTGTTTCCACATGAATTTGAAGTGAAATACCCAACAGCTGGAAAACATTTCAGCATTTCTACATAAAAAATTTAATGCACCATTAATTTGTTTCAAATTATTTCTAGAGAACTTTCAAATATAATGAAGAGACAGTAAAATAGAAATTCTATCTAGATTTGTCTCTGTATAATTTACATGATACCATTTATTCTCGCCTCAGTTACTTCTTTAGTAAGGCTATGTCAATTATGTCATTCTATGTTCTTAGCTTATAATAATGTTCTCGCAGTAGCTTCAAGCTATCACATCTGTCTACGCCCTGCATATCTAACCAGACCCTTACCTAGTAGATACAAAGTTGTGAGGTTCCTAGCTAGCAAATTTCTTCTTGTCACATCCTGCCCAGCAAATTAGAAGCCTGCCAAAGGGTTAGATATCATTACGGTTTGCTAGAGTCTTTCTGTTATGGGAATCACATTATTGTATCATTATTGTATTGATATGAATATACATATATATATATATATATGAATATATGTGTGTATGTATAAATTATTCTACTCTACCTCAAATTAGAGTCAAAGTTTGAATCCACAGCTTTCCTTTTCCATAATCTGTTTCCAATTCTATAGTACATTGCAAATGTGCTATTTTGAGCCCCACTGGAAATCCTGCTCAGGCTATTCATTGATTCAAAATTTCTACTTCATCTTATTGTAAATGCAAACTTAATAGCTAAGGGACTGATTCAGTTTTTACTTGTGATCTTTTCAGTGGAAGAGATGGGTATTTCATGTTGTTTCTACTTTTATTGACGAGGTTACTGAATAGTCATTTTCTCAGGAGCTAAGGTGTTGAAACTAATGTTTTCTTTTTCAATTACTTAAATTTTTCCAGATTTCTCTTTTCCTTTGGCAGATACTTGAGGTTTTGTTTTTCTATAAAACACAAAAAACACAAACAATTCAGTATTATGAAAGTTTCAATCTCAGTTCAATTTAAAGGTATTTCCTCCAGTATTGCTAGTCAAACAGAGGCTTCTGGGCATCCACTCCTTCTGGGATGCAATTTCCCTTTTCATCTCGTTGGTTTCTACAGTGTGAGGTGACTGGACCAAGGATGACAGGGTAATTATTTGTCCCTCTTATCTAATAGTGTAATTATAGTCTGTCCTCCAGAAAGTATGTCCTGGCGCCCAGGGCCCTCTGAGTAGAAAGAACCTACTTGAGAGTTCTCAGACGCTTCCTTTATATATGGATTGCAGATCGTGCTCCAGTAAGATCTCATTCTTGCTATCATCCCTTGTCATCCTCTTGTTGGGGTCCCTTATGAGCAATCAGCTCTCCTTGATGAAATTTCTCAAGCTATCACAAGCTTAGCTATTTTCCCGAGTTGCTTGTCTCAAGGACACATGTACATGGGTAGCCCAGGATTGAGCCTTCTCTCTTTTCCAAATCGTTTTCTTTCCTCAGACATGGGGAGGAGGATTGTTCAGGATATTTTAGGGGCAGATGTGAAAGCTAGTTCTGACTCTTCTACAGGTTTAAGAATGCTTCTCTTGTTGTCCCATGTACTTGGCTCAGTGGTGAGCGGCAAGACCTCCAGAGTAGATGGAAAAACTTTAGTAATACTTCCTTTTTCTCCCCACTCAGGCTGCCTTGTTCTTCCCCCTCCCCAGTCTTCTCTTAGATTTGACTAGTAAAGGGGGAGGGGTTGTCAAAATGTGGTGTGGAAGTTGAGAGCACAAGAGCCTGTCCTTTGGTAAGCTTTGTAGAAAGTGCCTTACTCCAGGTGTTACCAGTTGTCCCTCATTTTAATCCTGATTCTGAGAGTCTATAATTGCCAACTCTGGCAATAGGAAAACTTATACTCAATCATCCATTACATTTATGAACTTTGGGGGATATTGACTGATGTAAAATTGAAGCTTTCGGATCTGTATAAAGCCCCGTCGAGAGAACGACAGTGCAGAAAGACATGGCTCTGCTCGTCTGTACTCTCAGTATGTAGAAACAGAGCCAGGAGGATTGAAATGTTGAGCCATACTTGGGATTCATAGTGAGAACATGCTCCCCCCCAATAAAAACAAAAACAAAAAAGAAGGAAAAGATAAGTTACAAGTTTAAATCTATTCCAAGAACCCATAGGACTCAACAGAAAGATTAAAACTTGGTGTCTAAGCGGATTGAAAACGTGTTCCCCAATGGGAGATGAATGGGCAGTAATCAATACCACACAACTGCAGTTAAAACACAGAGATAACAGTGCACCCTGCCACAGTGGTAGACTCCTCTGTCATTGGTCCATGCTCAGACAGTGAGCTAGAACAACAAAAGCCTTCACTGATTGCTGGTGGCACTGCAGAATGGCACCATCACTTTGGAAGAGAGACTGGCAGCTTCTTGCAGAGCTAGATAGGGTCTTAGCATAAAATCCAGCAATTGTGTTGCTTGGTGTTTCTCAAATAAGTTGAAAACTATGCTCCGCCCCATGCATGCACACATGCATATATTTAGAGTAATTTTGCTCAGAATTCCCAAAACACAGAAGAAACCACAGCATCCTTCAGCAAGCGAATGGCTAAACAATCGGTGACAGACACAGGCTGGGAAATATTAGTTAGAGCTAAAAGCCACATCTCTTGTTTATTGGGGTGTGAAAAACATTGAGGAGACTTAGAGGCACGTTGCTAGATGAAACCAGCCAATTTGAAAAGGTTTCTCTCTCTCTCTCTCTCTCTCTCTCTCTCTCTCTCTCTCTCTCTC
>NC_022011.1:69788946-69827610 GCF_000317375.1 Microtus ochrogaster | reverse complement strand
CACACACACACACACACACACACACACACACACACACACACACACACACAATCACAGCAATATGACATTGTGGTGGCGACAACAGGAGGGCCCAGTAAAAGGTCAGGAGTTTACAGGGAACAGAAATCAGTGGGTCTGAATACAGAGGAATCTGAATTTAGGATAGTGAAACCACTTTGTACAGTGCTACAGTGTTGATTGCTCCTAACTAAACGTTTGTCAAATGCATAGAATATATATAAAGCAGCGGGAGTGAACGATAAGGTGAACTATGGATTTGGGTGATGATGCTGTAACCTCTACACCACTGTGGTACAGGATACTGGTGATGGTCAGGGGCCGTGAGCCTGTGGTGACTGGACACATGGGACTCTGAACTTCTCATTCAGTTTTGTTGTAATCTTAAGTCTGACTTATAAAATAAAATACACTAGAACTTATTTTATATTAATAATACCATGATAGTCACATTTAGTCAGACACGGTGGACTTCATCTTTTATACGGGACAGAATGATGTCATATGACTCTACTCCCTGAGCAGAGGCTGTCTATAAAATCATAGGCATAGTTGACCCTCTACCTTCTGCCTCTATTTTATGTTTGTTAGAGACAGGGTCTCAGTGTGTAGACCGTGCTGGTTTTGTTCTCACAGAGATCCATCTGCCTCTGCCCCCTGAGTGCTGAAGTAAAAGATGAACACCACTACACCTGGCTCTGCCTGATTTCATCCTGAGGCAACTGGGGAGCAGCGCTGTAGGTGCAAAGAGTCCATTCCTTCCTGGAAACCTGGCCCTGGACAGTGAGCATATTATATTACGAGAACCGTACATCACACTTAACTGTTCTGGGTGATGCAATTCTACAATGACTATTACTCAGAAAAATAGCAGTCCCTGAAATTCTGTTTTCTTAGAAAACTTCTGTCTTCATATCTTGAGTTGGCTTTTCAAGTAGGTTGGGAGAATCAGAAGAAGCCCAAAACTGAAGCTGGCAAGTTAGACAGAATGGGGGCGTGGCCTCGTGTACTCTGTAAATTGTTTCTAGTAAACACAGAGATAACCGTGAGAGGCAGGGCTTATTTAAGATAAGGAGGGGAGAGGAAACAGACTAGAGATTCAGATAGAGAAGTGAGGTCAGCTTCTCGGGCGGGGTGGGAGGTGCAGCAGCTGACCACACAGCTGAACCCAAGGCAGAGTAGGACTGGTGTTTAGAGTAAATACGCACCTCAGAACAATTGATCCTATTGGCTAGCTGGTCCAATGCAGGGCAGCGCACAGCCTGACGGCAGCAACGGCCAGTGCTTCTGTGTTGCAGCATGTTGAGAAAAGACAGAGTGCTTCTCAAACGAGTCAGTTCTCAGAGACACTCTTTTTTAAAATAGATTACTATTATATTTCCACTTTGTCTCTAAAACATTCTCGATTAGATATTTTCAAAGGGATGAGTCTTGGGGTACAGTCTAGCAAGTTCTCTCTGTTTTCACTTTTGACGGACTTTCTCATTGATGTGAAATTACAAATTAGGGGCAGAGGTAAGCATCTAAAGCTAATGTAATTTGTCCATTTGCTATTGCTTTGCCATCTATAATCTAGATGTTTGGAAGTTTTCAGCTTTATTTTCCAGTTGGACTTTCTGAAACATCTTATAGGCATTTATGAATATGTTCTTATTAGAACATGTTCATGGTTAACATACTCAAGTTTCTACTTCATATTTCACCTGTCTTTTCAAATTACTCTGAGACTCTATCCCGCTCATTTATATGAACCTGATCGCAACTGCTCAAAGCACAAAGTCCAACACTAAGTGAATATTTGTGTTGGTCACATGGCAAAGAATGTTGTTTCATTTCTTTTTAGAAGATATCGATGCATTTTTTTAAAAATTAAAAACATAAACAAATGTGCACACCTAATAATCTTGTACATTAACAGAGTGTTTAAGTACTATTTTCCATTGGGTCGTGACTGAATTATTGTTTAGAGAACGTTTTCTTTCCACTCAGTCTCAGGAGCCTGTATTGGGTTCCCCACCCAGGATGAGAAGTTGGTTCTTGGATCGTGCAAACAAGCTGTCGTTGATTTCCAGGATATTAATCATCATGGCACACACAAAACTGCTCTGCTTTGCTGCACTGAGCCAGAGAGAGATGATGCATGGGGATTCACACTCCTCCACTCTCATCTTCTCTCTTCCTTCACCTCCACCTTCTCTCTGAAGGCAGTTTTGGCTGCCACCAAAAAAAAAAAAAAAAAAAAAAAAAACAAAAAAAACAAAAAAAAAAACTAGCGCAAATGCCAGATTTTCAAATGCAAATGGTGTTCTTCTTATTTCTGGAAATATCACATCGCTCAGGCTGGTCATCAGGGCATATTCCTACTGGTATCAGTGCTGGAATTTCAGTGGCAGTTTTGTAAATATCAGAGGTGCAATCAGAAATACAAAACGCTAATTCAAAGTGGAATATAATCAGGTAGACTCAGGTGTTTCTGGAGTCATTAAGTGTGTTTACAAGCCGGAAGCTGTTTCCACCTCATATATGCTTTTACTATATTGCATAAGCCCTGTCTTTTCCCTTCTGGGAATCCATGCCGCTGTTAACTTCTGATGTATACACTTCCACCATTGCCTCTAGCTCTAAGCTCATATATTCATTTATCTGAGAGCCAGAGAGTCAGAGGGCTGGGGAGAACAAGCAACCATTGCTGGGCACTTCTGTTTAGGCATTAGATGCTCAAGGGTAAAAACCAGGAAGGGGATTTTGGACCCTCAAAGAATGTAAGACCAGAGGGCCAGCCTTGTATGGCAGGAGAACTTTGGGCTGTGACGGAATATAATATATAGAAAGGACACTGCAGGGGAACTTTGGAAAGGGTGGTTAGAAGACATTCCTTGGAGCAGTGATGTAGAACCTGAAGGAGAAGGACCTAATGCTGAGAGGCATTCTGTTTCTAGGCCCTTCCCCATAGGAAGTGCTGGGACTCCATAAATGCTAGAACCACAGAATTGGTATCCTCTAAAGCAACCAGGCTAGGTTTTGACAAGCAATAGAGAAATGAGCACCTCGATTTTTTTTTATCTTGCTGACAATGTGCAGCAACTTCCAACCCCCTGCCTCAGAAAGCTTGCAGGATAAGATGCAGTTAGAGCAGGAATTCTCTCATCATAGGAGTGAGGAGGTATGTGGGAAGCCCTGGTGATCTGGGATACTAAGAACATAGGGGTGTTTAACCACAGTGTAGGCCACTGAGGGTTTATTTCTCGGTTTGCTGAAGTGATGCCACCCCCAGTGGCCTTCCTGCTGAAGCAACCCTTGTACTGATGACTTGTGATTAAAGGGTACTTCAAAGATATCGAAGAAGTTGGCTCTCTGTTGTCTGACATGGTTTCCTTTTCTAAAATGAGAAAAAAAAATGATCGGGAAGACCCAGGCTGACAGTGAATCATACAAATTCTATGAACAATTTATCTACTGGTGAAATTAACTGTATCAGAGAATACTTGTAGGTGATTTTCCCCCTTCAGTGACTTCATATAGGGCTAATTAAGGACTCTTCATGTCCCTATGCAATCATTCCTCTGTGTCATTGAGAGTGTCGAGTGTGTAATTTACAGGGTCCTCTCAGAGTTGATATAATTCCCATAACATTCGTTTATATTCACCACACAGAGATGGGGCAGGGAGATTTCGTTATTCGTCAATCTCTTTATTGATTTCATATCCATTTCATACCAAAGGGAACTGCGTAAGTTAATGAAACACAGAGTACGAATCCTTGACCATACGCCACACAAATGCTCCACTTTTTAGAAAGCTTCCACATTGAAAACATTCATGGTGATGAGAGGGCTTTTTTTTTTTTTACAGCTGAGAAATTGGTATCAGCTCAGGAAAGAAGCACAGATGTATTTTTTTTTCCTGAAATGCTCAAAATTTACATGAGGTGAAACACTTGGTTTGCAACACGCCAAGTCAAGCCGAGCCACTCTGAAAGGACCAAAATATTTCGTGTGTTTCTAAGCTACGTGGGTAGGTTAACCAGCAGGAAAGACCAGGAGAAGCCCGAGGTATAGAGGAACTGCCCTTTATTCATCTGTGTTTACAAGCAGTGCGATGATGCTCCTGTCCTGAAATAATGAAATTCAACTGGCCTAGAGTGATGCAGTTGCCATGGTTTCACTCTCATAACGGGGGATGTCCTGAGCAACTCCACTGTTTTTCTCTCGCTTAAACTCCAATGTTTCATACTTCTAGACAGAATTTTTTTTAAAACACACTTTTAAGAAACAGAAGACATTTTGGGGTAAGAAGAGAAATGACTCCACTCATTCCATCTTTTAACTGGCGTTCCCTCCCCTATAGACTTTGACTGGGAAAGCAAATGAGACAATGGGGGCTCTTTCGACATACTTAAGACCATGCCGAGTTTCTTCAAACTTGGGGTAAGATATGTGTTAGGTGCAAAGCTCTCATAAGCAGGAACCTGGGCCTGTGGTTGATCAGTCATCTGTAATGCGCAGACAGCTTGTCACACCCAATGAAAGCAACAAAGAAAGGGAAGCAAGCAGGGGAAGTGGGAAGGGGTGTATCACCGTACAGATCTTAGTGGTCTCGGGGCGTTTGGAAAATGCAGAAGTTACCATATTGTTTTCAAAACCTTAATTTGCCTCTGGAAGAACCCCCTGCGCCCATTGACATTAGATATTTGAGAAAAAGGATGCCTTTATCCCTAAAGCAAGCCTGTTTCTGTCCACGTCATGCCATAATCAATACCTCTGGGTTCTTTGGGTATTTAAAACTAACATTTACTAAGTGCTACTGTGTCATGCATTTCTCTAATAATTGAATTTAAACAATACCTGGCAAGGTTATTATTTTTATATAGCCATGAGCATGCACACATATGGTAATAAGACAAAACTACTGCTAGTATCTCTGCTGCATGCTGCCCTTATAGGAAAATTATAGGGAGCTTGTAGCATTAATTAGTCTTTTTCCCTATCTCTCCATACACTTTCTGTGTGTCCCAGTGTCCACGTAACACACACATTTACCTTCTGCTTGGAGTTATTTCTTACCATCCTGTGGTCATTTGCATACATATTTATCTCCTTGAATTGACCATCAACTGTTTGACATCTAAGAGATTTCTTTATGCTGTTCTGGTTAGGCACCAAGTAGTAAATGAGCTCAAGGCTTAATGGCTTAAATGATCAACAGCCTCATCTTGTTCACAGATCTGCAGTTTGGGTAGGGCTCAGTGTTGTCTTCCCTCCACTTAGGGTTAGTGAAGGTGGTTCTGAGGCTAAAGGCTGGGTTTGGATCACATATACCATGTTTGATCCTGTTCTGAACTGGGACCTTAGGAAGGAGATAGCTGGAATATAAATGCTGTCTTTCTATGAAGTAGCCTGGCTTCCTCAGAACCGAATGACTGGCTTCCCAAGATCCTAGAAGAACTGAGAGGAACCTTTTATTGCTATCTCGTGAACGTCACAATTCTTCATTTACATAGGCTTAGCCAGACGTCAGTAGAGAGAATGTCTCAAAACCTATAACGTAATGATGCCATGCGGGATGGGATTTAAGAAGGACACCGTCTTTGAAATATATGTTATAGTCAACTATACTTTCATTTCAGGCTCATCTCTTCATGCTCTAGACTTTTATTTCTCAGTTTTATCAACAGTACATTTTCAATTAATGACCAGGAAATGTATCTGTTGAATCAAATTTAAGAGGAGCCAGCTTTCTTCACTGAGCTGACCTAACACAGATGCAAGGTGTGTAGCTCTTACAAAAAACCCTGGACAGTGTATTGGGTCTCACTCAGGACAGTTGGTGGAGCTTGCTAGGACAGGCACATGTAGCTATGTCTTTATCTCCAGGCTTCCTTTTGCTTGGATGGGGGAGAGTAAATATGGTGGTAGTTTGAGCTTCTAAAGAATGTGCACCTAGTCTCTATGGGAGAAGGTCAATAGTGGTAGCAGTTCTTCATACTCTACCCTGAGAGGCACCTACGATAAGCAAGTTGAACTTTAATGTCAACACTAGCTACCATTCGCATTTGGTGGTCATCTTTTCTACTGAGTTTTCTGTTCCTCCTAATAGGATGTTTTTCAAACATGGAGCACTGTGCACTTTAAGAATACTTCTGTGCCGGGTGGTGGTGGCACATGCCTTTAATCCCAGCACTCGGGAGGCAGAGGCAGGTGGATCTCTGTGAGTTCGAGGCCAGCCTGGTCTACAAGAGCTAGTTCCAGGACAGGCTCCAAAGCTACAGCAAAACACTGCCTAGAAAAACAAAAGCAGAAACAAAACAAACAAAAAGAATACTTCTGTAGAAAGGATTATGGATTTCCTCACTGACTAAGATTCCAAAGGTGGACGTTAGATCAGCTCAGTGAAGAAAGCTGCCTCCTGTTAAATTTGATTCAACAAATATATTTTCTGGACATTAATTGAAAATGTACTGTTGATAAATTCCAGTTGACGCTTCATGTTAAAGAATACATCTCCTGGCCAACCCTTGCAGGGTCAGTTGAGAATGAGACAAATACACAAGTGCATGGAAGGCCACAGTCACAATCGTGATTCAGAACTCACCAGTCTTGTGACTTTTTCTTATCCTCCTGTCCTGTTGACTCTGCAAAGTCCTTCATCCTCTGTCCAGTTGGATCTCCCAGCTGATGGCAATTTCCTCTGCTTTCAGGAAATTGATACACTTGCTCATTCCTGGCATTTCTTTACTCCTGCAAGCCTCCCCACTTCACAGGGGTGTGTGTGTGTGTGTGTGTGTGTGTGTAAAATCCTGTCTGTTTTTCCTTTTAGGACGTTTAATTTGAGCATGCAAGATCCATAGGCTGTTTTCATGTTTCTAGTCTGGTTTAAGTAGAGTTAAGGCTAGCAATCAGTAAGTATCTGTAAAGAGGACTTGGAGTCAGATATAAAACTCAAAAGGGCTTAATGTGCTCATTTTTAACTGTATCTGGAAAACATCTATCAGATCAACAAAGACAATACCATTTTCTTACATTCTGATTGTGTGTACACCACTCCAGCCAGGAGTCTGTGCCCTGGCTACTTATGGGAGTCGTCTGTCATGCAGTGTATATCAGTTCTTCAGACATATATTTATTCCAAGTATGAGCAGTTTCTTCCTCGAGCTTATGGCATTACCTTTGAACAGATCTTAAAGGCAATTTTCAGCTACCCACCCATCTTTGTTTGCACATTTTCCCCGACTGATAATATTCAGCAGTAGAGTATGACTTCATGGTAGTCACTAGAAGTTTCTACATCCAGGAAGAACAAGTAACTCAAAAGTGAGTTTCATAATATCATGGGAACCTTTAAATATTTGAGTCTGAGTCTCTGATGGAAACTTATCCAAAAGGATGGTTGAATTCTCAATTCTCTAGAGTTCAAGTTGAGTCTTTACAAATGGTTATTTTTTTGAAAGCTTTGTAGATCGTGGTGCTTTTTAATGTCTCATTGCCAATGGCTTTGGTAGAGTAAGAGAGAAAGAAGATTGAATTTCCCAGTGTGACAAGGCTTTGTGGCTTAATTTCTAGCTCTTGAAGGTCGAGTACTGTTTTCTGGAGTTCTACTGCAATGCTGGTAATGAAATTAGGGTCAGACACCACTGTAAAATATTCCGACTCACTGTCATCACTGTCACGACAACATCATTCTCCTGGTCCCTGGAGATGAGTCAGAATCCTTGAGTCTCTCTCTTATTGCTTCTTAATCCCCAAAGTCACAAAGTCCTAAACTTTTATTGCTTGCTTTTTTGGAGGAGCTTCTTAGTTCTACTTTCTCCATTGCTTTGATTCAAGCACTTATCACTAATTTTCAGTATTCTATAGGAAATATTGAACTGTCTTCAGCCCTCCTTCCCATTATAAATGAACCACCAAATCAGTTGCCCAAAAATGAGTTAACTTCTGCCAAAATTTAAAAAAAAAAATCTAGTCGTAATTTTTACTCTTATGGTAGAATTAAGTCCAAATTATCTACTGTGGTAGATATGGACCCACATCCACAATGCCCAGTGAGGCGCTCCGATGGTATCACGTACACACTTCGCTTGTCCACAAACACCAAGCTGCACTTGTTACTGACCCTTCCACTCTGTGTTCTCCTCTTGACAAGTCCCCTTATCTCACTGACCCTGGTCACTGTTTCTCGTTGTTAAAACTGCCTTTCCTTTTTCAAAGGCAACTCTTATCCTCAAGTCAAGGAGCCAGTTACCTCTCTGTTTGGGCCCTTGAAAGAAGTTCTTTCCTTCTCTTGCTCTGCTGTGGGGCACAGGAGAGATGTTTCTCTAAACTGAGTCATGCAGGGCAGAGCTGGAGTTTTCCCATCCTCAGCATCACTTTCTCAGAGTCAGGGGCAAGGGCCCAGCCTTGCCTTGATGGAGTTCTTCAGAATTGCATTTTTTCACAGATTCTCTTTGAGAAGAGGTTAAGTCAAACACAGATCATCAACTTAATTTTTCTTTTGTATATAGGGTATGTAAAGCAAATGCAATACAAATGTGTGATTGTTTTGGTATCTAATTACTCAAATTAAGTTTTTAAATAAAAAACTCAAAATGTCATCTCATAAAGGATGTTTAAAACATAGTATACTGTTTATGCTGGCCCATACTAATAATTTAAAAATCCAAACCCAGAGTATGTTAATAGCATCAATGACTGGTTATTCAATACATCAGCAATAGGAGTGTTTAAAACTTGTGGAATACCCAACCTTACCTTTATTTCCATAGTCATGTTTAGAACTGAGGTTGCTGTCATACGTTTATGAGAATAGGCACCTACAGTGTTTGTTTCACACTTTGGATGCACAACGAAGATCTGTCATATGAGTGAGATAGCTGAGGTTTAGTGTTATAAAAAATATTAATTAAAATAATTATTTTTTTGAAGGAAAGCTTTTTGTGTGTCTTCTTCTAAATCTTTCTTATTCCAAAGGGTACAGATCTCCGAGCCGGCTCTCCTTGTATCTTACCAAAGATTTTCAGTTACCTGCTGTAGGTTCGAATGGTGTATAATTTTCCCATCAATACCTTTGGGTATTTCATAATGTTTTGGGTAATGCTATTCATAAGAGCCCTGCTATTTGGCCTCTACCACACACGCAGCTAATATTTTGGGCCCAGCCCTTCCTTTGAGCTTTGTGCTCAGATGAAACATGAAGCAGGGAGGGGTTTGTCTCTTCCCCACTGCTGGACTCTTGCATCACTATGGAAAAAAGTGTTTCACTCTTCTGTAGATAAAAATCTTTCTCTGTCTATTTCCCATATATAACATGAGACTAACTGCTTCAGAATAACAGCTCTTCTCACCACATCAATGCAGATAAGTGAATCAAAGGGAGGATAGTGAGGGAGAAACCATGGCCCCAAAACTGATGGATTTTGATACTGTCTTCTAGCATGTTCTTGATGCCAAACACATGGAGACAGATTAAGGCAATTTCTATTGTGTCCCCCCCCCCCCCATTTACAGAAGGATAATGGACAATATTGTGCTTTGTCCTCCTGGTCCTTTGCTTGTTAGGACTTGATAGACGGAGGCAGGAGCTCAGTCACATTGCTTAGTTCTTATGTTTGACCACTGGATCAGTTCCAGCCTCCCCCCACTCCCCACACCCCAGATGTCTTGCTTTACCTTGAGGAATTTCTGATGTTCATAAATACCCTTGGCAGTCCTTGCCAACGTGGAACAGGCTTCTCTTTCAGCAAAGTGCCAACTCACCTGGTTGCTTAAGGTCCCTGCTATCTTGTCCTTGTCTAGATTCTGAGGGCTCACCTCCTCTTTCCTCAAGACATTAAAACGATGGGTAGCAGAAGACTTTGTGGTAACCTGACTACTCTGTACCCTGCCATTGAGGGATTGCTTTCTTCAGTTTCCTTGTCTGAATTCAGATCTCTGTGACTAAATTTAGTCAGGGTAAAGTCACTGAAGTTTCCATACTGAAGTTCTGCATGCTCTAAATTTAGTGTGTCAAGTTGGATTTTTCCCACCCAGGTCAGCCCCAGTTGTTCTGTTTAAGAAACTCAATTATCATTATCTTGTAGGGCCAATTCTGTGACAGCTTTTACTGTTAAGCAGAAAGAAATCTTAGGTTGCCATCAGGCATGGTAGCATACATCAGGAATCTCATCATTCATAGAGCAGAGGCAGGAGACCCACCAGTTCCAGTACAGCCTGGACTCCAGAGCAGCTCTGCCTCAAAACACTAAAAACAAACAAAACAAACAAACAAACAAAATGAGCTCCAAAAATTTCACTCCATATAATCTGCCGAGGACTGACCACCTGGACGTAGACAGTATCATCATCATCATCATCATCATCATCATCATCATCATCATCATCATCATCATCATCACCATCATTTATGCCCTGGCAATGCTCAAGCAAGCAGGTGCAGCCCATTTATGGTGGTTCTCCAGTTGTTCCTGTCCTAGGCAGTCCTAGATGCTTGTGCTATTGTCATACCCAACGTTCCACAGTCTTCCCTTATGCTGTCTACCCAGCGTTTTGGGGGCCTTCCTCTTCACCTTATCCAGTGCCCTTCTCCAAGCAGTGCTATCTTCTGGTATCTGCCGTCATTCATTCTCATAGCAAGGCTGAAACATAGATAGTAAATGGTTTCTAAATACTCAGTTGTGTTATAATAAGTATGTGATAAATCTGAAGGAGTCTTCATAATCAGGAGATTTTTGTTATGGAATGTACTCACGTTTTTTAATTTAGTTACATTTATTTTCTGTGTATTCTTGGCCATATTTTCTTAAAAAGAAAAACAGCTTTTCTCGGCAACACAAATAGGAAGGTTTGTAAAGATTATACTCAGATTCTTCCTTTTCAAAAGGCCAATGTGGAACACAAAGACTGTGTCATTGCCTATTTGTGCTTTTAAAACTTACTACCATTATATCAAAATAACTTTACATTTTTCCACTATAAAAACCAAGAGTTTGGGATTCTTTAGTGTGAAAGAGCTTTTTCTTAGCCATGTGGTTCTTTTTATGTAAAAAAAAAAAAAAGGGTATGTTAGTTCATGTGGGCACATTGATTATGATCAATTTTTCTGCTTTGATGTGTTTGTTATTTTATGTTTAAATGAGAATCTGGCTATTATGATTAAATATATTTTGTGCCGTCCTTCTTAATCATTCCAAATAATTGAGGAAAAAAAAAACGCTCTAGATTAATTTAATTCCAAAGGACATAAAAAGGGAAAAACCTGCCTTCCATTTAGGGCTATTTTCTCTGGGTTCCTTCCATGTACCTGAAGAAGGAAACAGTGTTTCCCTTAATCTTCTATAATTAGAATTTTAACATTGAAGCTCTTTTTTTTTTTTTTGTCAGAAGAGATGTCAAGTAATTTGGTAGATGTTGTAAAATCAATCAGAGTCTTTAAAAATTTTGTCCTGCCAAGACTGTGAAATACATTTGTACATATTCATTTTTGAATTGATGGATGGGTGTCAGGCGGTAGGCAGCAAGATTGAGCACTAAACGACTCTTGTGTCAGGCTTCAACAATCTTAGCAATCTGATCTGTAGCACATGAAAAGGCATAGGAAAAGAGCAAAACCAGAAATATGTATGAGGATTTGGTCTTAAGTCAGGAAATAGCAGCTAAGACTTATTTTTACTGGGAGATACAGAAAAATAGTAAAGCTAGAAGGCTGGGACTTTTGATGAATAAATGAACCGATTATTTTATGTTTTATTGAAAAGTTACATTATCTTGTGCCGCGTTGAATTCGAGGAGATGAATTGAAAGAGAATCAGAATGAGTGAAGACTGGGAAGGCTGATTTTATGAGGAAAAATGAAAAATAGGCCAAGCTCCATCGATGATTATCGTAACATTCTTGGGTGAGGGGAGTAACAGCCTGAGAGCCTGTGGGCTGGTCCTCAGCCTACCGCTCCTTCCAGTGGCCCACCATATAGTAACACAAGTGGCTACTACTTTGTCGTAGTGGCCATTCCATTGTACCATTGCACGAGACGAACTTAATGTCATCTCACCTCCTCAGGCAGTCAGAATACAAAACAAGAAGAGGTGTAGAATGTCTGGAGTTCATCTCGTTGGGGAAACATGCCCTTTGTAAAGCTGGGGCTGAAGTGCTCACGGACACTGGGGAGTGTTTCCGCTCCGTACTGCCGGCCTTTGTGTGATGCTCATCTCTTTCTCCTTCTCACTGCAGAACCCCTTGTGCCTTTTGTATCCACAATCATGGCTGAACATCCACTCTGAAAATGGAAGAATGAAAATAGGAAAATTAATGCAAGCTCAGTTTCTTCTGTGGCATCTACTGGCTCTTTCTCAGTCTGCCCTACTTTTTCTCAAACCTGGCTTGCATACCAATTTAGGGTGTTTCTTTGCGAATCTTGTTAGAGTTGCTGCGAGGAATAACAGGTTGGTTTTTTTAAGGGAAAAGAATTACAGCTATAAGCCTGCAGAAAACTTTGAGACTATAGTGCTTAGAGTAAACAACACTGAAGTATATTTCTCTCTACACCCAAGCCCTTCAGGAACCCAGGGAACGAGGAAATAATTAACTGCTTGCTTGGAAAATGGTGCAGAGTGCCTTAGGGTGTATTGAGCCAGGACTAGATGATCTTCAATGTTCTCTGCCGTCCACAAGTTCCAAAGTATCGTTCCTGCCCTTAGGGAAATCACATTTCAAAACTGGAGGAAGGGGAAGCCTAGATTAAGTCAAGGTGAGGTGTTTCATTGGAAAACAACAGAAGCTGCCCCACCCCCACCCCACCTGTATGTCCATAAACACTTAAAACATTCATTTCGGACAAAGGGCATTTTATTTTCCACCTGGAGAGATCACCAGTTTAGATGGCTTGGTTTTTCAGGTCTTTGGAACAGAGAGCCACCTTCCAATAGTGAAGCTAATAAGCAAGGTGTGGCAAGTGGCCATCAAGGGACACACTGGAGGTTGGAAGAAGTCCAGACTGCAACTCGTGAACTATTTATAGTTTAAAGGGGATGCTGACCTTTTGAAAAAGTCAAATCAGTTACAGAGACAGTGAAATAGAGAAAGAGGAAATTCTGGATATTAGCACAGGCAAGGCGATATCGGGGACAGACTTGTGGCCCTAAGTCCCTCTGGGCTTCAATTAGCCAGGGGAGTATGCTCAGAAAAACCCAGTGCTTCATGCAAATTTGGAAAGGGAACAGTGAGGACTATGTTAATGACCCACAAAAGGTTACTGGGGATCTCACCTGGGTCTTCCATGCATTTTTTTTTTAACCTTTTAGGAGCCAGGCCATAGGGGAGGCATGGCACACCCTCAGGCCCCTCTGTTTCTTCTCTGAAATAAACTCTCCAGTTTCCTATCTTTGTGTATCTACAGAAGTCTAAAGAGGCACAGGGGCATGGAACCTTCTGGATCTGTCTTCTGCACTCACATCTGACTCTGTGATAGGATCAGTCATTACAAAATAAAGTTAAATGTAGCATATGTGGCTGGTTGGGGCTACACCAACATTTGAGAACAGACTCCTAACGCAGCTATTCATAACACTAGTAGGCAGACTACCTATGAGAAGGGAGGCGATAGAGAGGCACCCCCGGTTTTGCAGGTGAAAACTTGGGCCTGGCATCTGCAGCAAAGAGGAAAGGACACACCCCTCTGTGGTTAGGTGGTTAGGCATTTGGGAGCCTTCTATATATAGAAAGCTTTTTGTTATATGCTATGAGTGAGACAAAATATGGGGCCCGAACACACAGTTATAAGACCACACAGACAGCCACCATTTAGGGAGACGTACAACAGCACAAGAAACACTAAGGAATATCAGCGAGCCTCTTCCCTGAAACTGAGTGTTGTCTTCCGCACAGACTATGGATTTGAATGCCATATCCCAGAGAGGAGCGACAGATCGATACAATCTGGCTGCTTCTTCATTCAGTTTCTTAGCTCGTGGCTAAGCGCCAGGGATATATTTTGCTGTCTTTGTTCTGCCCTGCACACGTGCTCTGGCAGGCAGCTGCTATGTCTTCCTTTCAGGGCTCAGCCACCATCAGGGTACTTCTGTGAGGTCCTAGCAAGAATTTACATCAGTCCTGGCCAGTAATTACTGTCTCTTTCCAGACACAACTCTTACACATTCTGCATGTTAAATGCTCCAGGGCTGTGGAGCAAGGAGGGTGAGGCTGACATGCTCCCTGTCATAAACCTTGGGGTGATACTGGCAGCAGGGAACAAACAGCACAGCCTCCCAGCCAGGTGCACAGAGCTATAATTCCAGCTTTAAGAGGCAGACGCAGCAGGACCAGGAGTTCAAGGTCAGCCAAGGATATAGGACACCTTGTCTCAAAACATGAAAAAGAAAAGGGTGAAGAGGGCGTCCTTTCTTCACGTAGAATGGTCAAGGGCATCTTTTTATCTTTTCAGATGCTGCTAACGTAAGATGCGCCGTTTGGATGATGATCCCTGTCCTAGTTTGCTATTTACTGATGCCCTAAGTATTTACTAATCACTTCTACTTTCCACTTAATCTGCTCTGTTTAAACACAAGCATTTCTCGGAGACAATGGAGACATTGTCGCCTTGTGTTTCGCTAAACATGCCTAGCATTCCTCTACCAAGGTGCTGAGTGTCCTACCAAAGGGACGTGTGATACAGTTTGAAATAAAATTCTTCGGTGCAGTCTCTTCTATCTGCTCCGTCACCATCTCCATCTCCCCAGGAACCTCCTTGTGAACTTTAATTACATCAACAATCCCCTTTAAAATAATTTAATTTCTTCATTTGTCATCTCATCATCCACATTTTACTACATCACTTAAGCCTGTGGAGAGGTGTTACACAAATGTATAACATGAGATTTCTAGCCCTGGATGGTGAGGAGAGTAAATAAGTGGGCATGTATCAGAGGCAGTTGAGTCAGGCAAAGGGTGAAGGGACAGGAGTCCAGGAGTAGCAAAGACCCATTATCTGCTGCTGGTGGAGGATGATGCTGCAGAGGAAAAGGCATTTAAGGTGAGCCACTCAGAGAGTATGGAATTTACCGATGAGGGAGAAAAGCAGGTGATTGGCAGGGAGCACAGCTAACAGATACTCAGGTATGATTATCCCAGGTGAACGGACAGAAGGAAGGCGATCACATTTTGGAGCAATGAGACAATTTGTCTAGATTAAAATTAATAACTGAAGTATTAGGTTAAAAACTACATGGTAGATGAGTTTGAAAGTAAAGATAGGAAATCACAACATGATTTGACAGATGCAGAGTCACAACATGTCCTGATGCTAACATTAGAAGATGGAAAACTGAGGGCACCAAACAAAGGGAGACAATTTTGTGGTTTTTTTTTTTTTTTTTGTGTGTGTGTGTGTGTGTGTGTTATGCTGAGGACCACGCCTTGACTTCAAGAGAAGGTGGAGATAGATGAAGTGGTAGGACATGCCAGATGAGACATGAAGTCCTACCATATCAGATGAGAAATCA
Source organism: Microtus ochrogaster (assembly GCF_000317375.1). NCBI lineage: Eukaryota > Metazoa > Chordata > Mammalia > Rodentia > Cricetidae > Microtus > Microtus ochrogaster. Next base: position 69,812,108 of record NC_022011.1, on the reverse strand, counting down.
GAGAATGGTCTGGCAGATTGCATCTGCTACACAGCACTGGCCCAGACAGTCTGCTTCTATCTATAGCTTAGTGTATGAACGTCTTGTGGCAGGAAGGAAGCTGTAAACTCTACTTCCTGAATTCTGAAGCATCTTTATATTTGTCATATTAGGATATTTCCCATCACCTTTGAGCATATGCAGGGTGGCTTGTTTTCCTTGAACAGGCGTTAGTGAATCAATGGTGCATGTTTTAATCGAGGGTGCCTTATTATCAAGCTGTAACATAAAATATACATAGTTACTATATTTCAGTTTTGCCTTAAAATAGCCATACTCGTTGCAATTGAGTCAAACAATCCAGAGTATAAATTACATTTAGATATTGAGAACACCATGAATATCATTCAGCAAGCACATTCATTGCCCAAAATAATCAGAGAAAATATATTCACCTCCAGAGCTTTAGGCACAAAATGAATGCATGGATCACTACTTACTGGAACACTCTGATAAATGTGTTTCTCTTTAGTGTTATAAGGATACAAATAAATGAGACAAAAATAATTGCTTGGACTGGGGATATATGGGTGGCATCCAGAAGAAGAAATGGCAGACATTTGAATAAGGCAGGATGTAACGGATCAAGGAAGAGAGTCCCGTCAGGTGGTTTGGATTGTCTGAATTCCTTGGGGCCTCAGGTGAAGATTGGAGAAAGTTGAGAAATTTAAGGTGAGCCTGAGATGATGGGTACTCACCATCATTGATGAAGTGGGTGGATTCAGGTGAACCGTGTGTTGTGAACAAAAGTGAGACATTAGAAAGAACCCATGTCTTCAGGAAAGGAAAGGCTTTGTTTTTGGAAGGAAGGCTTGGATAGCACTAACAACCCTGGTAGACTTGGATCAATTACTATTTATTTGTATGTGATTGTGTCTTCCACCTGTTGACATGTCATATCACTCGTCCTATTGTAGAAGCTGAGTTGAGCACAAAGAAGTCCAGGTCAGTTGGGTAGCTTGGTCAAGAAGGTAAGGACCCATGTTTCACCAGCTGATCTGACTCCTTTCCTAAGAAGGCAAGTGAAAAGCTATACACATGGGGACATGTGTCTGGGAAAGGATGCTGGCCAAAGGGAAGGGGAGGATTTGCAGGAGATGTGAAGAAATCTAAACTGAACTCTGCCGCTGAAGTGATGCCACATTTGGGACTTGGGATAATATGTGACCAGTATTAGAGTTGGGGTAGTAGAATGGCACCATAATGATCTTAATGGTGACAGGAAAACTTAGGTTGTTTATTCTAGGCCAGTGATATCATCTTTTCATGATTACAACTACAAATGTCATATGTTTAAAGATCCATTTTTACAGGTACTAAGGGTTAGGGCTTCAACCTTAAAAAAAAAACAACTCTATATCTTCACTAGATTCTTATACTTTTGAGACCAAGGGTCATACTTCCTGTTTTCTCAGGGTTAATTCCACTGTGGAGTAACAGACTTGCAGAATGGTCATCATCATTGGATTGTAACCTTGGCTGTGTCAGGTCCCTTGGGCAACTTGTTGGAGTTAGCATCCTCCATTGGAAAAGGAGCAATCTAGTACCATCCTTACAGTTAGTAAGAGTAAGCACGCTCAGCAGTTTGCCTAGCCACTGTCCCCTTGGGATTCAGTTTTCCACCTGAACATAAAAGATGCTACACAAGGTGATTCTGAGGTCCCTTCTTGTCTGCATTTTGCAGATTTAGCTCATGTAGGGGTGTCTTCTTGTCACTGTAAAAAGTGAGAACAAGAGAATGAGAGTAAACAAGTAAGGGACTACTGATTGTATATTTTGTTGGAGATACTAGTAGATCTTATGGATTTAAGAAAGGACACATTGTTATTAGTTTATGTCTCATGGTTAATATTTTGTACTGTATCTATTTAGCTAATGTTAACCTGGTCAAGAGTAAGAACACTACCAGAGTTTAAAAGCAAATTTGAAGCAAACTTTAATTAAATACTGGCCAGGTGGATAGGCTCTGGCCAGGTCCATATTCGGGTTCCCAGGAAATGGCACCGAGTCATGTTTGCAGGGACATAAGAAGGCAAAACCCATAATTCACAGCATTTCCCAACATGTCCAATCAGGGGCAAGCATACATCTTGACATATTTCCTGCCCACATGAGATCAAGCACATCCAGTGTAGATGGATCAAGCAAACTTGTTTAGAGGAGGGAAAACATGTGGCTTGTTATCCCCCACAAAGAAGCCTCCCACATTTCAGGAACCATCTGTCCTTGGGCAAGAAGCTTGCAGATCAGAGGCCTTTTTGTTTCATGGATCTCTTCGGTACAGTAATTAAAACTTAAAATGTAACGTTGGCTCTCATACTTTACTCTTTTTAGTTGAATAAAATTTAAAAACTGTTTCTAGTTTCCTTAAGTGATGCATTGTGTTAGGTCAGAAATGACTAGAAGCGATGAATATAATGTGTTCCATTGTATTGCATTTAAATCTTAAAGCAAGTGAGATTTTAAATCTATTTAAAATTGTAAATAGGCTGGGGTAGAAATAAAATAAAGGATTCCGGTTTTCTAAGAAGTTACCTTATTGCCCATCTGTAGCTCCTTCTGCTGCACACACACACACACACACACACACACACACACACACACACACACTTCTAGGTTATGAAAGCAAAAATGGAGAAGGCGAGGCACATTCCATCAGTTTCTGCATGCTGACCCTCTTTGCTGATTCACTTACCATGTTCAAAGACATCCTCTACAGGTGGCAGAGTGACTCCCAGCAGCAGATGGGGAACAGATTGGAGGGAGGACTCTTTGGAGAAGTCTAAGGGAAAGCTTCCTGGGAGCTGTTCCTTTTGTATGTGGTTGAACATCTTCCTCCATCTAATTGCTTTGAACTGGTGCCTCTAGTTTATTTTGAATGGAGAGAAAAGGCAAGTGAAGTAGAATTGGGGGAGCAGTGTTGTGAGACAAAGGAAGGCAAAAGCTGCCCAGAGGAGCTGCCTTCTGTGAAAGGGACAGAAATAAGGTCAGAATGACTAGGTGTGGTCTGATATGAGGTCAGGTATCTACCAGAACAAGCAGGGGCAGGAAGGGTAGACTAAGGGGAAACCACCCAGACTTCATGTAAGTGTTTTGTAATTCCAAGTATCTCATGCAATTCCCATTCTGAAGCTCAAGTTGCTTTCTAAGAAGTTGGTTTCTAAAGACTTTCCCAGTTCTGTGGGGATAACTGCTCCTACACCGGGGCAAGGGTGAGGTTATGTAAAAGGCGAGCCTGAGAGGAAGAGGTGGAGGAAGAGGAAGAAGCCACCCTCACTTGTTTATCTCGAAATTCTGTGAAAGGTTCGGTTTTGAAATGTACCTCTGTGAGTGTGATGAGGAAGAAAACAGGTAAGAAATGACTTAAGAGACAGGTAGACAGACAGACAGGCAGACAGACAGATATCTGTGTGTATGTGTGTGTGCATGTGTGTCTACCTTTTTTGTCTGCTTCTCTCTCTCTCCCTCTCTCTTCGTGTCTGTCTGTCTGTCTGTCTGTCTGTCTCTCTCTCTCTCTCTCTCTCTCTCTCTCTCACACACACACACACACACACACACACACACTGGCCCTTATAGAAACAACCAGTAGGCTTTCATAGCCTCCATCAGTGTCCGTGGCCTGTGATTTCATTCCCTCCTTTGCGGTTGTTTTGTAGAGACCTAATTAGACCTTTTTAGAAGAAGAATTTTGCTTCAATTGGAAGAAGGAGATACAAGGATGAAAAAGTCTGTTTTCCAGCAAACACGGCATCTACTGAATACAACAACAATTATCACGTGAAAGCATAGACTAAAGGACGAGGATATAGCAGCAAAATGGCTCCTTAAAATCATCTGTGAATTATTGAAATTTTGAAACTGGTTTAACAGTGTGTAGATGAAACAGCTATAAAAGGTTTAAAGACATCTCTCTCTTAAATAGAGCTCTGGCAAGCATCGGTCTCTCTTTTCCTTTTCTAAGGCCATTACCAGTGATAACTCGGACTAGCAGGTCACCTTGTATTTCTTGTTCCTTTTTCAATGTTTGTCTATGTTAGTGTTCATAGTATTTTCCTTAAAAAAAAGAACAAAACAAAACAAAAGCAGCTCGGTACCACACTTGTTGTTCTTCTGCCTTTGCCTTAAGGGTCTTGATCAGCTCACGAATGCATGCCTTACACTTTCCATCTAGTGCAATGTATTCCACAGAATTAAACCCCACAAATTATTTCAGCACATCCATATGATACACAATTAAAACCTGAAATGTTTTGTAGTTACAAACAACCCCATAAAAATCATTCTTGGATGTCTTTGCAGAAAGAAGGGTTTACCAAGACTCCTAAAGTTAGAATTACTAGCTGCATATTTAATTTGATACCATCATATGACATCACTAATAAGACTTGATTGATATATATTCCTACCCAAGGTGTCTACCTGCCCATTTTTTTGCACCTTTTCCAGTACTGTATATCATTAAACTTTTTTTCCGTCTGGTAGGCAACAGTTGATATTTACTATTTCAAAGTATTTCCTACTACTGTGTTTCACCAATAAAGTTAAACACTGACAAATCTATTGGCGATTTGTATTTCTTCTCTAAATTATAAGTTCACTGCTTTGTTATGCCTTATATTGGAATCCCTAATGAAACCATGGGACTGTCTTTTTTTTGTGTGTAAATGCAAGAGGGTCTTTGTTTAGCAAGCTTATGTTTAGACCACAAACCTCCAGCACACCAACATAGCAGATGAGAAGAGAGTGCAGCCCCTAGTTCAGAGAAAGACAAGCTTTTAAAGGGAAACACTGCAATTAAGGGAATACATGTCTTAGTGACTCAGGATTGGGTAGAAGGAGTACAGAGTAAGAAGATTTCTGAAACCATTGGTCAGTTTTGGGGCACGAAACCCTAAAAAGGACTACAAATCATTGACAAGGCATTCTCGAGGGCAGGATGCCTGCAGAGACATGAATCTTCTTAACTTTCACTGTCTCACACCTTAATTGGCTGTCCAGTTGACTGTCCATTTTAAGTTTCTCTATCACAACACGTTCCTGGACCTGAGGTCAGTCCCAAGTCTTCAGTTGTTTTAGGAGAAATCCCATCTTTAAGATAAGGTCTGTGTAGTCACATTTCAGTTAAATATTTTAAGGTCTCAGAGTTTTGCATTTTGAAAAATACTTTTCTAAGAATTATCACTTGAGATACTCTACTTACTGTTTCCATTATTATTATTACTATTCCAATTATATGGACTGACCCCATGGCCTTGCACTTTTCAGTGAGTGAGTCGAAGCCCCAGTGCAAGCTCTCTGTCCATTATAACCCCTAAGTAATTGTTTCTTCGGAGTAATGCCAGCCTGGAGCTTTCTGGGAACCCCAGAATGGACCAGGCCAAAGTCCTTCATCCTGGCCTGTATTTAATTAAAGATGGCTTCAAATTTGGGTCAAAATTATGTGGTCTTATTCTCATCAGGTGGGATTAACAAATAAGCATAGTTATAAGACTCTCTCGTGGGAGCGTGATCTACATTTCCCTCAGTCTAGATTTTGTAGCCACCCTCATAAAGTTTAAAAATGCTTGTTTATGATGTTGTAGTTGTTATTAATAATGGTTCTTTTATCCACGATTTCAAGTCCTTTATAAGATTGCAATATAACAATGAAATAATTTTAATAATTAAGTATAAGTATAGCAAAAAATATGAAGTATCGTATGTAAGAGTTGGTGTTGCATAAGCAACTTACTTGTTTTTGTATTTTACTTCTTCCTCTTATATTTTGGAAAACTATTGCTAATTTTGCTCCTCCCTTCTTTGAAATGAGTCCTACTACATTGACCAGGCTGGCTTTAACTCCTGGGACCAATCAATTTTCCCAACTCAGTGACCGGAGTGGCTGGAATTACCAGACTGTACCACTGTGCCCAGATAACGGTTCTATAATCAGTTATGTGTCTTGGGGAGGATAGTCATGGAAGCTGAGAATCACTGCATTATTTGTGCTTGTGGAATACAAGAAGAGCAATTGCAGAAAACATCGACCTTTCAATATATAGCATGCATCTGTGGGTATCAATTTTAGATTTAGATTACTCATTTCTGTTGAAACCTAGTTTGTTTATGATTTCAAAAAGTAAAATTAATATTCATAGTGCCTCAACCTGTGCCGGAAGGGTGGCTGGACACCACAAGGCTCTCTCTCTTAGGGAAGCAAATGTGGTTCCCTTCAGCGCAGGTCAAACTTGGCAAATGAACAGAAAAAGATGGCTCTAGGAAAGTGGTAGACAAACTCAACTTGGTTTCCTTTAACTGATAGTGACACTGTTTACTTTGTCTCTTTATTGAAAGAGACTCCCTCCCCCTCCCCCAGCCTCCGGCTTTATCCTTCCAAAAGAGAGCTATGTCTGTGGAAACTCGGGGGCCCTTCCTGGCCTGAAGCTGTGTTATGGAGGACTGAATAGGCTATTGTTCTTCACGCACTAGGTGTAGGCTCCTTTCTGTCATCCTCAGGCCTGCTGTTTTTGCTTGGCTTTTATGTTTATCACTTAAGTAAATTATGCAGCATGGAAGGAATGCATCACACAGAGCTACTGCACGTACAGCCAGGCTAGAATTCAGAACTTCATGTGCCCTCCTGTCACCCTGTTTCCCTCTTCAATGGGAAATTTAAGGAATTTCCTTTCGACTGAAAAGTTTATACCTTCAAAATTACTGCACTGACTGCCTCTAAAGTTCCCAACAAGGCTTGGACACCGCCTGGTAATTTTGGGTAACACCTGGAGCTGTATGCAGGCAAAGAAGGTGACTTTCAAAACTTACACACATCCCCGGCTCCAGGGGACCAACATGCCACTTTACACCGACCCCAGAACTTCTTACAGACCTATTTCTGACACCCACCCTCTGCTGTGGGCATGCTCTCCAAGGCTGAAGTAAGGAGGAACGGAACTTTTACGCAGTCGCCGGCGATGTTGCTCTGTGATAAACGAGTGAATGAATGTGGAAAAATATCTATTTTTGCACTTGAAGATAGAGTTAGCTCATCAGAGGACTTCAAGAAAAGCTGATCTTGATAAGACTAGATGCCTCAGATGAATCTGGGGGCCTCTCTGGGGTGATAGGATGGTCCACCCATGGCTCCATGAGCAAGTGAACCGAACCCAAATAGGTTAGAAAAATGTTTCCTTGTTTGCACATTAGGAACATTCTGCTAATTATTACTCATGTTAGGGTTAATTTTTTTCTCTTTTGGGTTTAAATATGTGTTAGTATTTCTAATCCTGCCCTTGGTGCTTCTCCTCATGGCAGTTTCAGAGACCTTTCATGACCCGAGTCTGTTACTTTTTTTCTCTTGAACCAGCTACTCTCTGGGAAAAGTCTTTGCAGGATAACCTTAGGTTGCCTATTTTGAAGATGAATACTTTTATTTTTCTTTTGAGAATGGTATCTAACTTCCATTTATTCAGGGAAAAGGGAAAGGTCCGTCCGCCCAAGCCAGTCTTTAAAATAAGACGATGAGGGCACTAGAGATTGGGCAAGGTGATTAGGCACACTTGCTCCTTTTCCAGAGGACCGAAGCTCAGATCTCAGCACCCATGTTTGGTCGTTCAAAACCTCCTGCAACTCCAGTTCTAGGAGCTCTGACATCCTCTTCATGAGGGCATATGTTACCATGCTCATATGTGTGCTTGCGTGCGTGTGCGTACACACGCGCGCGCACACACACACACACACCAACAAAAAATTTTAAAAATCTTAAAAGCCTTAAAATGACTTATATATTTAAAAATAAAATAAGTAACTTTACAAAATTAAATTCACCTTTTGCAAATTCAAACCCAGAGTTGTCTGCATTCATCTATGTGACGTTGGCTCATGTCTTGCTTATATCCGGGAGCCAAATATAAAAGCTTCCTGTATAGTAAGGGCATAAAATAAAACAAAACACTATGACATTCTAGGAAGCCAAATAAAGTCTTGAACAAATAACGCCACAACGCCAGAATGGAAATCTAACTAGATGGGGACAGATATCTCCTCATTCAGAACCCGTTCACTTCTCTCCCGTGTTCATGTGAATTAACAGATATTTTGAGCTGAAAGGAACACAGGAGTTTAGGAAATGGATGTGGAAATGCTTTGCGAACACATCTTGATTTACCTCGGGGACTACACACGTATTCCAGCACTATGCTCCGTAAGGGCGATGAGGCCCCTCTGCTGCACATGTGGGTACTGGGTAGTTGGCAGGCAAGTTTATGTGGAGTTAAGGTTGTTTCATCTGAGTGTTCCCTTTCGAGCTCTGACTACTTAGATCAAAATTGACCAGTAATAGTTTATTTTGTTCTGTGAGTTACACATGGGCTCTTGTGCCCGTTCCTCCTAAGTGCTGGGTTGATACATGTGGAACTTGATGTTTAGAGAGCACATGAATCAGCTCAGGCTGCTGGACAACATCCAGCATAGCAGGCCTGGTAATATAAGACCCTGGGCGGCTCTACACGACAGACATTTTGTTTTCAGGGCTCTGGGGACTTCAAAGTCTAAGATCAAGGTGTTGACTTGATACTGTGGATCTCTTCCTGCCTTAAGATGGCTGCCTTCTTGCTGTGCCCTCAATGGAAAGAGATCTCTCTGATGTACGTTCTCTCAAGGACACGGTCTCTTAGATCAGGGTTTCTTCCCACTGACCTCAGCTGGCCCTGATTACCTCTTTATCCAGTGGTCGTCCACATTGGAGGCTAGGGTTTCAACATGTGCACACGTGGGATACACTTTAGTCTGTATTCTGAAACCATCAGATCAGGATTTGAAACTAGGGGTCTGGCATTGGAGCAGTAGGGTCAATATTCTTGCTATTTTTGTGGATGGTTAGCAAGTTGGCCACAGTTTCTTGAAGAACTTCCTGCCTTTCTGTCTGCGTTCTGGCTCAGTACATCTTTTTACCTGCCTCTATCAAATCTTCCATGTCCCTCAGGGTTCATCATTCATCCTAAAGATGGATCTCTACAGAAAAACAAAATGCTCCAGGTAAGAGGAGTACTTGCCTTGCAACAATATAAAGTTAGTTTTTGAAGCACATGGCAGGCAGTCTTTTAAAGAGATCTGTAATCTCACTCAAGTCATCCTTAAGAACATGATAGCCCCTTTGGAATGGCTTCCTTCCTTCCTTCCTTCCTTCCTTCCTTCCTTCCTTCCTTCCTTCCTTCCCTCCTTCCTTCCTTCCTTTCTTCGTTTCCTCCTTTATTCCTTTCTTTCTTAGGTTGTTTTTCTTCCCCAATGTTTCAGAAAATTACTGTTTAATTAATTTTTAAAATATAACTAACTCCTTTTTTACTTTTATTGACAGACATTTCTTTTACAATTTTTGCATAGAAGACATAAAACACAAACTTAAAGTTAAAAGATGTCTTTTGATTTCCAGAAATGAGAGGAAACGGTGCATTAATGTACAGTCTTAAATGTCTCTAACTATGACCCATGTGTAGTATTTAGGGCTTAAAGGAATGATCTAAAAAAATATGACAGGCCCCTTGAGAGGTAGAGCGAGAAAAGAACTTGGACTGTGTTCATTTTGTTCCATGGACAGTGCAGCACACCTGAGACCTGCGTGGTGGGCAGCTCGGCCAGATCATCCTCAGCATCCCCTCCTCAGTGATGCAGAGGCTGAAGGGAGATGGCAAGCAGGCACTTACCATTCTCTGAAAGTAAATCCTAGAGGGAACAAAAAGAAAAAGCACAGGACGTCTGAAATCTACACAGTAGAGAGAAGGCTACATTGTCTTCGAAAGATTAGTGCTTCAATACATTGTATCACAACTGACACTTCTGATCAGGATGTTAGTTAAAATATGTAATAAGTGACTTGAGACAGGCCTTAAGAATCAGAACAGAGAGCAGAGCTATAGAAATTGGCCAGTTCATAAATATGTAATTAGTGGGTGTGACTGGACTGGTGTGTCAGGGAGCAGATCTGTCTTTGACTGATATTTCATGGAGTATAAAATTAAAGTGTACTTATTAAAAGATTCAGCTTGATAAATGCATTCCACAACTTATATAGTGAAAAGTACTTTCAGATTTCTCCAGTTAATCATTAAGATCTATAGTCTACAATCTAATGTTTTATAACACCGAATTCATACAATTTTAGTTTTCATCTATAAAACTTGGCTAGATTTGATGTCTTGAAATATTAACACATTTACTTAACTGTAAAGTTTCTAGGGGACAAGGATGAATGTTATCCATTAATTGTGTTACATGCTTAATAGCCTCTCTAATATCCCTTTCTAACATGCCCGCACGTGGGCACACACACACACATGCACACACACAGGTGCACACTCAGGCACACACTCAGGCACACACTCAGGCACACACATGCACACACACAGATGCACACGCATGTACACACTCAGGCACACACATGCACATACACACACATGCACACACTCAGGCACACACATGTACACACACATGCACACACACAGGTGCACACACATGTACACACTCAGGCACACACATGCACATACACACACACGCACACACTCCGGCACACACATGGGCACACGCAAACACACACACACGTACTTGCACACACATTTATAATAACGCACTTTCAGAGCTGTGCATGCCTTACATGAATACTTCTATGATTCATTTGTGTTTAACTACAAAAGTCACTGCCTCTCCCTTTTGCATTACACTTCCCTGTCCCCTGAAAGGGTGTGTGTTTGTGTATTCTGACCTGGATTTTATATGTTTTGGTGGATACCATTTCGCTTCTATCTTAATCCAGTTCCAACAGAAAGGAGTCATACGACGGTCGAGCTTCCCCATTCTCTGATTTGGCTCCCTCTTTTGATTAATTCTGAAGACTTTAGAATTCACATTTGGCAAGTTTTGCGTAAGCTGAATTCACCTCAACTTCCAGCGCACACATTCCCTTCTAGCGTCAAATCCTGGTGGTGACCTTCCAAACGACTTTTAGATGCATGCTTGACCTCTGTGCTAGTTAAAACTTCTTCTTTTTACTTTTGTTTTGATTCTACCTTCTGTCCTGCTCTGCCTCTCTATGAAACCTCTTCTCTTCAAATGACTTTAATAATAAAAAAATAAAAAAGAGCCACTGTTTTCAGGTACCCTGTGATGGCACACTAGAACAGCTAGGCCATCCTGTGCTATCTTAGCCTGCCTATTTCTTTCTTACCTACCCCATTCTTTCCCCCTAACGCTTCAGCTATGTCCAGTCCTGGACATGACCAACATTCTAAGCTACACGTACTGCCCTTCCCTCCCCATTATGCCCTGTAAAGCTGATTGGTAATTTCAGGAAGGACAGAGCAGAAGGACAGGTAAGAAGGCAGGCGCCAACGCCACAGCTGAGGTGAATGAATGCCTTTTTGAGGAACTTTAGCCAGCTAGGATGCCTTTCAGGGGAGGGGCACTACACCGACTCTCCTGAGAGCAACATGACCAGCACCTGTGATGCTCAGCGCCCTCAGAGCCGAGGGTTGGTGCTGTCCTCCATGCACACTGAGGCACTAATGTTAAATAAGGGCATGGTGGGAAACAGATGACAGAACTTGAGCAAGACTCTTTTTCCTTTTAAAAACTAGAAAATTCTGTTTGAATACAGGTAGCCATAGAGTATCAAATTCTAAGTGTTCTGGCTGTTTGAGGGAGGAAAAAAAAGCAAAGTGATTAAGTGATTTATTCTCTCTCTCTCTCTCTCTCTCTTTGTAGAAAAGGAGCAATAGGTTCTCCCAAGAGCCCTGGGGAGGGGGAGCACTTCTAGATAGGGTTTGTGTAACTGTACCTCAAACCACAACAGTCACGTGGATCCATTCTGCTTGGCTGCTTTTTGACTGCCTGTCAGAGGGTGCATTTCACTTCCCCTCCAGCAAGGCCACTGCAGCATGTGCTGGCGGGATTAATCTTTGTCCACAATGTCTTTGCAAAGGCTTCTACAGCAGCAGAACAGCAATGGCAACTTGGAGTACCCTGCTGATCCCGCTTATAGCGCCTACGCCACACTCACGGGCCCGCTCACGATGGAGGACAGCAGAAGGATCCAGATGCTGGCAGACACTGTGGCTACTTTGCCTCGGGGACGAAAACAGGTAGGATTGCACTTCTGTCTAGAATGTTCGTGTTTGTCTGATAACAGCCAGAAGTGGTACTTGCTCCTGAGTGTCTCCATGGATTCCCTGACTCCCAGCCTCACTTCCCATCCTTAAGAGTGAGTTGGTTCATATTCAAAAGAGAATTCTTCCCCCTCCTAAGGTCAACCTCTCTACTAAGTCAATCCACTCAGGACTTGGGAGTTATTGACTGTATGTGCGGGGAAGAAGGTGACATGCGGAAAAGAGACAATGTAGCACTCCGGAGATGGGGAAACAGTCTTAAGTTTTTTAAAAGTAAGACTTAAATATTTCTTTTTAAGTATGTACTCAAGTAAAATGAAGTTGTTGAGCACAAGCTTGAAGATGGTTTACAGGGATGCAGGCAGGAGCATCGGAATTTTCCCCGTTGTGTCTCCACCGATTCTCTCACTCCTGGTCTCACTTCCAGGCCTAGGTAGTCCTACTAGTTCCCAGTCAAGAGACGAGGCATCCTCGAACACAAGGGTTGTGAACTAAATGAATTCTTCAGCTCCTGAGCACTGACACAACCCAGAGCTTTCGTGGGGAGGTAAACATTAACTAAACACCCAGTTTGGCTGCTTAGCGCCTGTGGCCTCTTGAGCAAGGTGCCCGCCTCCCTCACATTATGTCCCTTACAAAAAGAGGCTATTGCACTAAATTCCATTCATTTGATTAGGCAATGGCAGAAACACCATCCTTGAACTTTGCGCTCCTTAAGTAAGGAAATGTGTGGGGCACTCGGAGCTTGGGAGAGGCTGTTTGGAGATTTTTATTGCATAAACTTTCTTTAGACATGGGCACTCACTTGGGAAAATCTATGTCTACAAGAATTTGTTCTGAATTTTTGGCCATTAATTAACCACATATTTCTTTGTATATTTTGATCATATTGATTGTCCCAAAGTATATATTTGAATTTCATACAGCCATTGTACACAAGATGTTTAGAATTGGCTGATAGCCTGAGAGTATAGCTTTGTGGTCTGCATTCTTGTATGCATTGTGTTCTTCTCTAGATGCTTTTAACTTCAGTACTGCAGAGTCTCAGCTTGGGGGAGAGGCAGCTTCTTCTTTCAGTGATATGGTGAACTGATTCCTTGGCATTTTCCACAGCGATGAAGATGATGGCATCATTTGCCAAGGCTTGAATATCACTTTCAATCCAAAGTGCTTTCATGATTTAAAGTTTCATGAACATTTGTATCAATTTATAAATGGGCAACACAGCAAACACCAACATCTTTACTCAGGTTCTAGATAAAGTACGGTTCATTTCTGTTTCGATTTGCCATGAAGCTGTTAAACTAAATTCTGCTCATTGTTTAATCTATGATTTGTTCTCTGGGTACATTACTTAGCAGGAAAGCAACCTGCTAATTTTGCATCAAGGGATGGATCTTTCCATATCTCCTTTTCAGCTCAATCATTAAATCATGCTGGACCTCTGCAAGGCGAAAACCATCAAACTATCTAGATCAGTCACAAGGGCCTATTTCCTTCCTGGGGAAGGGTTACAGTTTAGGGACAGAACAAACAGGTGTTATACAACAGATATGTAACATGACTCTGAAAACCATCCTGCAGTCTGGTACCCCTAAACAAGGGACTCCCTAAGGTGGAGGCACAGACTCTTAATGCCTTGGGGTCAATTTTACACAGTCACACAGTGCTTAGTGTGTCAGGAAGATTTAGTGTGCCTGGAAAGGAGAGATAGACTTGTGGTAAATTTCCTTGAGAAAGCAGTCCAGTTGGCTGTTGCTGTCCACCATGGTTATAAAATCCCCACCCATGCAAAGCAAAGACTGCAGATGCTGGAATCCCTGATGTAAAATGGCAGCCCATTTGCATGTAAACTGCTAGGATCGGGTCTCATACCTAAGACATGATCACTGGCTATATGAATAGTTATCACATTGTATCATTTGGAGAATTACAGAAAAGAAACATAAATGTTCAGTTCAGATGTCATGTTTTGTTTCTATGGAATCTCGTTGCCTTCGGCTGGTTGAATGGATGGATGCAGAAATCTAACTATAATCCGACCAGCCTCCAGAGCCACTGAGTAGGTTTGAGATGTTGTGAAATTTAGGAACTTCATTCTAGACAAATGGCAAGTTGGTGGGTGGGCTTTTACAGTAGTTGAACGAGGAAATGAAGCAGTGAAGAGGTAAAGACTTGGTGGTGAGTGGCACTGAAGGCCAATGAGGCACATCTGGCTTTTAAGCCCGAGTAAGGATTCCGTGAATTGGAAAAGGACAACCAGTAGGATTCGGTGACTATGGGAGGGAATGGTAAGAGGGATGTAGACATATAAAATGTGTGAGCATGCAGACTTCTTAGATCATTAACTTATTTTGTGTTCTCTATTTCTTTGCTTTCTCTTATACTCTTTACCACACTGTGTGAGATACTTCCCCTATTCTTAAGACTTTTTCTGGCCTAGTGGTGGTAGTGATCTCTGAGCCAAGGCCAACTTGATCGATAGAGTGAGTTCCAGTACATCCATGGCTACACAGAGAAACCCCATCTCGGATTTTTTTTTTTTTTTTAAAAAAAACAAAACCCTTTTTCTAAACCAAACCTTTGGAGCATGACACTCATGGTTCTATGTAATCACTGTCAGTGAAACTTCATGCAGGTGTATGTCAAGATTTTATAATTTTCCACAGGCACATTTGCTTCTTATTGTTTTCTTAGAAACGCAAACAAACAAGAGCAACGACAAAAGCCACCCCTCTGGCACTGTCTGCATGGTCTGCAGCAGGATTCCCGTGAGGCAACAGCAGCCGCAGCAGCTGCAGCAGGTGTTCCTCTGTCTGCTGTTATTTTCAACACGTTGAGGGCTGACGTCAACATTCATACTTCTTGTTATTGTGGCTTTGGTTTCTGCAAAGCTATATCTGGCTAGCTTCTAGCTTTGCCTTAATCTTAACCCAGAATCCACTGGGTGTTTGCACTTCTAATTGTTTAAAAATAGATTTCTGTGTGTGTCTATTATTTCAGTACCTGCATTGGTCGGGAGTGCCAGACACAGCAGTAGCACTTCCAATTTTGAACATAGGTTTTTGGGGCAAAGCCCCTGCAATAGAAAACCCTGAGGGAGGTTGATGGAAAAGAAGGGAAATCTTGTAAGCATGCCATGTCCCAGGGGTAGAGACAGTGCCTGCCTGACACTCTCTCAAGGCTGCGATGAAGGTGGCTCTCGCCTAGTGTGGCAGTGAGAAGCAGGAACCGGGCACACAGGTATGCAGTTTAATTATGGATTAGACCCAAACTGATGGTCATTGTCTAGTGTCCTTTGAGTGATGAAATTATTGCTAAATTGGAAGGTTCTAGAAAGTTGGTTTCACACACAATTTCAGGTTAGGGATGGTGCTAAATGCTTGTAATGGGTGTAGTTCTCGGTTGGGTTCTGCCCACAGGGATGTTCTTTGCACTTTTGCCAGTATCTCATTAGGCAAAATCAATTCTGCAGTATTAGGCTGGGTCAAATACCCCACCATTCTTCTTTTGCAAAAGGTGTGGGGCTGTAATCAGACCTTCCTGGAAGCGGGAATGTGCTATTTATCTCCCATAGAGGTATTATAAGCTGGGGCATTGACTTCAGTTTTATTATTCTGGTGTGTCTTTAGATAGTTTGATCCTTTCTGTCTTAATTGTTTGATTTTCAAAAGATGGGGGAGAACTGGATTCATGGAAGAGTTGGGAATAAAAGTGAGATAGGCAGAGAATTGGAAAGAATCATAATTAGAAACAAAGTATTAAAAAAAAAGAAGAAGCGAAGAAGCTCACCTCTGAATCCAGACCTTCCCCTAACTACACCCACAACTCTCACAGGAAATGAGTTCATAGAGCCAGGACAAGAACACAGATCTGCCTCCGCAGCCAAAGTGCTTCTGTGTTGGTCTCTGAGCTGCTTTGAGGAGGCTTCACCATCAAGCCATGTTTCCGACTTCCTCTCTGCTTTGCCCGCTGACAGCTGCTGTGTTTGGTCTTGATTTTCCACTAAAGAGAGACCTGTGAATCGCTATTTAGCAGGAGACACTTGGTGTGGAATATTAATGCCTTGCCTTTTAAGTTGTCTCCCCGAAAGCAGAGGAACGTCCCTGCGATCAGCCCCAGACATCACTAGACTCCTGGCTAGTAAGATGCTAAGGAGCCTGGTTTGCTGTAGTCAGAGCCGAATGTGCTGCTTTCAAGTCTGCCAAATTGCTAAACCTAGACTTCTCATATTAGATAATGTGTAATAAAAGACAGCTGTTGCCAGCATATGCTGTGAATTGCACACTAGTTCTCCATTCATGATTTCTTTCTTGTGTGTGTGCCATCACTACAACGCAGGAAGACTCTGGCTAGGAGGGCAGTCTGTCTGCGCAACACCTACTCCAAGGCCACATCTTCAGATAGGGCTGATGCTTGCCAGGGAAACAGACACAGAAAAACACTTGATTCAGAAGATCCTTGAGAAGGCCTTAAAACACACTCCAAGTAACAGGCAGTTTAGCAGGGGAGCAAGGCAGAAGCCTGCGAGTAGTTTCTTTTTATGTCACCCCTTTGCACAGCTCAGATCAAAACCAAGAAGACTTTGTGTGATTGGCTACCATCAGAGAGTTTCACGGTAGCTAATGCATTTAAATTGCTTTGTATTTATATACTCAGTGTTTAAAATCTCCTCCAGTCCAGAATGGAAACTAATTTATAATCTGGTTTTGTCTGGACGTTTTGTGTCACTGGTAACCCAAACATATCAGCCACAGGAGTTTTACTCATTACTGTTTAGCCAGCAAGCTACACATAACTGTTACAAGGAGAGAGGTGAGCAACTCCTTGCCTGTATGTAGAAGTATGACCTATTTTAGATTTTAGATTTGAGTCTATCCATAATAACCTGTCACTGAAAAGGCATATTGAAGAAATCCTGAGGCTCACACCAATTCTATGTCTATGGAGCTAAGAAAGGTGCATTGAACACTGTGCTAGTCAGATGTTTTATTAATTCTTGCCAACTGGTTAGTTCTTGAGGACTGATTAATTGTTAACATTAGTTTATTTAGCATTAGGTATTAAGATACCGCTATTTTTCTTTGTTTTCTCTTAGCCCTCTTTCTATACTACTTGATGGTTTTAAAATCCTTCTATATGTTTGAGACTTTCGGGGACCAGCCTTGACAAAAATATCTCTTGCCAGGGTAGGGTGTAGGAATCAGAAAAAGAAGTAAAGAGTATGAAGATACAAGTAAATTAATAAAACAGGATAGTACCGGGAGAGAGTGTCAGTGAATACTGAAATCACCCGTGTTTAATTTTCCACATTTTCATCTCTTGAAAATCATCTTTAATTTTTTTCTCATGAAGCTTTAGTTTAATGAAGGACAAAGTTAAAGAGGATCTTAGCGCATCTGACGGAACTTGAATATTTTACTTGGGATCTCTTACCATCCTTCAGATGCAGATGGCGTCTGGGGTTTCGTTCTGTCTGTCAGTTTTACTATTTTTAAAGTCACAATCTACTCGAGGCCTCTGTGAAGCACTGAGGTGAGAAGTAAAGCCAGTTTATCTCCCCAGAGCCCCAAAGCACACAGATGATTAGCCGAAGAACTGAAGCTTTCAATCAGACACGCTCTTCATCTAGATGGGTACATACGGTCTCATTACAAACCTCCGTGTGGACAGTAATGGGAGATGGCAAACCATAATAGTAAGAGCACCATTTTAAAAACACAAAGCCCTCCATTGGGATTATAGTTAACAAAATTAAATACAACTGAACTGAGTATTTGACAATCTGAATGAAGGGTGAATCCAAGGAGATGGCGATATTGAAAACAGATCAAGAAAATATGAACAGTAGTCCTCATTGTCCGCTATGTTCAGCAAGTCCGGTTTTAACAATGGCAATGGGTTTTTGATCCTACTGCACGTACTGGCTTTGGGGGAGCCTAGGCAGTTTGGATGCTCACCTTACTAAACCTAAATGGAGGTGGGCAGTCCTTGGACTTCCCACAGGTCAGGGAACCCTGATTGCAAGCTGATGAGGGAGAGGGACTTGATCGGAGGAGGGAGAGGGAAATGGGAGGCGGTGACGGGGAGGAGGCAGAAATCCTTAATAAATAAATAAATTTTAAAAAAAAGAAAATATGAACACAACGTAAGGGTGAGATGCTTGTGAATATCACCTTCTTTTTTTAGCCCCAACTCACAGGGATACAGCTTTCTGATGTAACCGAAAAGTTCCTAACCCTGTTAATCTTTCCATGCCTCCCCCCACCAAGTGTGTGTGTGTGTGTGTGTGTGTGTGTGTGTGTGTGTATACGTTAAGTATTAAGGCAGAAAATCAGATTATGACAAACCATTCAAATTGCTGAAGGTATCCTATACCTAGTCCTTATAAATCAAGATTAGAAACTTATTACAAGCCTAGAGGGTAATTTGGGGCCTGAGCCTTCCTGTTTGAGACGCCAGGTACAACTGACAAAAGGGGACAATGCAGTTGTTACACAGAAAGCCTGTGTGGTGACATCATCTCTCCATTACATGCAGTGATTGGTGGCTGAATTTCAAACAGTGAGGCATTCCAGAAAATTTGTGAAATTGTTGGCACTTGGTACCTGACAATTTGAATTTCTGGTAATGTGGGCATCTATGGAATTTGTGCTGTGTGCATTAATTTCTCCTATGTATTTTCTATGTATGGTTTTTATGCTCACATTAGTTTTAGTTATCTCTATCACCCTCTTTGATCTCCCATTTTGTTTGTTTATGAATGACAGTTACCTACATTATGTTGGCAGTTAAATGTCATGGCCGATCAGCGGGAGTAATGACTCAGCATGAAGAGCACTTGCTGCTCTTGTAAGGGACCTGGATTTAATTTCTGGTGTTCTCATAGAGGTTCCTGGCAGGCAGTGTTCAATTCCAGCTCCAAGGATCTTGTGGCTTTTGACCTGCACAGACACGGGTCATGCACACCATGTACATACATACGTTTAGGTAAAATATTCATATATATAAAATAAAAATAAAGTATTTTTAAAATATCATGGCTCAATTAGGGGAATAGTGTTATGTTTTAAGCCCTTAGAACAATATTTTAAGAAAGGACTAATTAATAATTAACATCTACAAAATGTTTCTTAAACAGAGGAAACCAAAACTAAAACTGGTCACAGCGCCTTAAGACGAAGGTCTCTCCTGTTGCTGGCATTCTCTTTCTATAAGAGTTTGGGTCTGTCCCAGAGCTTTATTGTTTATACGATTTTTCCAAAAATGAGCAGAGGAGTGAATGTGTTGTTATTTATTGCATTATGAGGTTTCTTCACTTTTTTTTTTTTTGGCAGAAAATCTCACTAAACTTCCTAAACTATTGTAAAAATAAATCATAATCAGAATTGAGGTTTGGAGTCCCTGCTTCAGTTTTTTTCCCTAAATCTATTTTTTAGTTTCTAATTATTTGTGTGTGGGTGGTGGTGTTAGTGACTCTCTCTCTCTTTCTCTCTCTCCCTCCCCCTCTGTATGTGTGTGTGCGCGCGTGCATGCATGTAATGCTATGCATGAGGAAGTCAGAAGACAAATGCAGGAGTTGGTCCTCCCTTCCCACTGATTAAACCTGTGTGGCAAGGCTTGTGAGCATCTTTACCCACTGAACCATCTTGCCAGTGTCTTGAATCATATTTCTGTATGTGAGCTCATTCTTTACATATGATCTTAACTTGGTAAAAAAGAGTAACACGTTGAACTGTTATAGTAAATATAAGCATTTCATCTGCAGCTGTAGAAAATATGGACTATGGTTTTCATGCCATCCTCTGGGTAGGAGTTTCAGTATGGCTGTAAACTGCTATAGCTCTTTTGAGAGGTTGACATAATCATGGGTTAGACATAAAGCAATCCTTGGAAGCTTGACACTCTGCTACAAGGAGCAAGCATTCTCCTCACCCAATATCTTACTGTCTGGGTTTCTCTTCATCTTCTGAAGAGAATGTCTGGGAGTCCCTCTTCTCCCAGACCCTCCTTTGGTGTTGTGAGAGAATGGGCATCACTAATCTTACCTAAGAAAGTTTCCAGGATGATGATGAAGAACAAAGTCCTTTGTAACCCAGAACAGTTGCAAACACATCTTAAAGACCTTGAGATAACTCTGTGCTCTTTGTATTTTTCAGCTTGCTTTGGCCAGATCAAGTTCTCTAGGTGAATTTTCCTGGTCTCAAAGGTAAAGATATTCCTTTTCCTTTCCCCTTTCTTCCTTCCTCCCTCCCTCCCTCCCTCCCTCCCTCCCTCCCTCCCTTCCTCCCTCCCTCTCTTCCTTCCTTCCTCCCTTCCTTCCTTTTTCTTTTTTATTAAGTCTCTGTCAGAGATGTTTATGAATGTAAGTGCTCCAATATGTACATCTGCACACACACACACACATACACATATGCACAAGTGCGTACACGCGCACACATACACACCTGCACACACGCATGATAGTATTGTACCACTAACCCATACTAGAATTACAGAAATGAAAACTAGTTTTCATTGTTACAGTAATTGTTACTGCTAAATATATTCCAAATATGATGCTTTGTTATTTATGCAGTTTAAATTTTTTTTCTCTACAGAAAGCTCGTTACTGTGGAAAAGCAGGACAATGGAGCATTTGGATTTGAAATACAGGTGGGCAGTTTGGAAACATTCTAGATTTTCAAGGGAGAAGCGGACACTAATTACACCATAATATTTGGAAAGAGTAATGTGGTTAGGACAGGCTTAGCACGACGATGGGGACTGGATTTTATTTAGTGTGTATCTGATTTTCAGTATGTTAAATACTACCAGGGGGAGAAAACACTGAAGCTTCTGTTTCCCTAGAGATGCACTTCCTCCTTGTGCTGAGCCACTGCAGTCTTAATGATAGGTCAGACACAGATGCTTGACACTTTAGGACCTTAAGAGGAAAGCAAAAGACACTTTAAAGAAGTTTTTTTTTTCATATAATCATATTCTTGTACTGTATATCTATCAGATTCTAAATACTTGAGCTGGGCATGGTGGTTCATGGCTTTAATCCAAGCACTTGAAAGGCAGAGGGTGGAAGGGAGTTTCAGGCTAGCCAGGACTCCATTGTGAAACCCTGTGTCAAAAAAAAAAAAATCCCAAAGGACAAGTTAAGAGGAATACTTGTGAGATAGTATATTTGTATATATAAATCCAGATATGTCTTAACAGAGACCCAACATTTCTTATTGGGTACAATAAGAAACTTGTAACCCTTTCCCCACCATAATAAGATAATAACTCTATTACTTGAAAATCACAGGTAGAAATTTTTACCCTTCTTCATGGGTTTCAGTGTGGCTGTCCAAGATTTTTTTTTTATGTGTTGCCTGTCTTTTCTTGATTATGTTTATGAAGATGGCCAACGGAGGCAGTCACGTGGGCTGTCATCTAATCGAGAGCAGTAGTAACAACTCAAGTCTCAAGTTTTCGCATCATTTCTGCATTTCTTTTCAATGTGCTTTGCATAATCATGTTCTTATGCTCTACGTCAGATTTTAGACCTTTGTTCCACTGACTGCTGCTTTTGGAAAACCTTAGTGTGATATCAACCCCATAAAGGAAGCCTAGTGCATATATTAGGAGCCGGAGCAGGAAACTGCTGCCTTAAACATGCTCTCTGAGTAAAGAAACAACTTAGAATGATCCAGGAAGTCGTGGGAAAAAAGGGCTTCTGCTTTTGGAGATCCCTACTTTAAAGTTTACCATAAAATTATGGAGATATAATTTTCTACAAAAATGGGGGAAATCCATGAGATTTTAAAAGTATGGTCCCCTCATGGGAGCCATTTGCCTTTCTTTGAAGAGATGCTGCATGCCCATCAAGGGCCTCTTCAAGGTTGCCTCGTGGTAGCAACTGGAAGCAGGGTGACCGAGTGCCTGCCTGTCTTGTTTTCCCACTGGTGGGTCACATCGCTGCATCCTTCCTTGTCTCCCTCCCCACAAGAGTGTGTGTAGAATCACGTACATCATCATTACTAGACAATGGGCCGCAGAGATGTGAAAGTTTAGGAGCTCAAGGAGACCTGATGGTTCTAGCCCAAAGCTACAGCACATGTGTGTTATCTCAGAAGTCAACAATTTGCAGCGGTGCTCTTGACAATTGCTTTCCAAGCCAAAGACAGTGTGAGGATAGGAGATGTGGGTGTGATATGGGGGATACAAGACCAAGTAATAAAAACTCAGAGGCAGATATTGGGGTTTGCCATGAAGGTCAGAGAAACAAAGCAGCCATCCACTGGGTATTACCTCGACCTCAGTCCGAAAATGGCGATCCTGCCTCCAGGAAACCTCCGAATGAGACTGAGAATGAGAGCTATCTCTTCCTGCTTTATAATCCTCTCTAGTTCTGGAATTAAGGGTGTGCACTACTTCCTGGTTTCTATGGCAAGCTAGTGTGGCTACTGGGATTAAAGCTGTGTGTCTTTGTGGCCACTGGGTTTAAAGATGTGTGTCATTGCTGACAGATTTGTAAGACTGACCAGTGTGGCTGTTTGACTTTTTTTTTTTATCTTCAGGCAAGCTTTACTTACTAAAAACACAGATGAAATGCCACTATAAAGTGTTCTTTTCTGAGCCTACATGGATTTTGGGTTTGCCTTTCTATTGCTAATCCCCAAATTGACAACTACACTCTGTTCACCTTGACACCTGGGAATGGAGGGCGGATCTCCCTGCTGATGGGGAGTATAAAAACAGTGACTTCCAAAAGGTGTATCAGTTAGTTCACTCTTTGGCTCTTGCAATCTTTGGCTCTTGAAGCACATGAACTAGTTCAGCTCCTCTTTCTCAAAGGAGCTGATCTGTGGTGTGGTCTAGGGCAGGAAACTTTCAAAAGGTTTCTGATTCAGGTGGGACCTGTGTTGAAGCTGCTCTGCTTTTCAAATAGAGGATTCTATTTTTTTTTTTTTTTCGAGACAGGGTTTCTCTGTGGTTTTGGAGCCTGTCCTGGAA
>NC_022011.1:69779885-69788846 GCF_000317375.1 Microtus ochrogaster | reverse complement strand
TGTAGACCAGGCTGGTCTCGAACTCACAGAGATCCGCCTGCCTCTGCCTCCCAAGTGCTGGGATTAAAGGCGTGCGCCACCACCGTCCGGCTAAATAGAGGATTCTAAATTCATTATAGTTGAGCAAACATCTTGTAGTGTTTAGCAGAACCAAGTGGCTCTCTCTTAAAGTGATATGATGGCAACTGATTATGGCGTCTCAGCCATAGATTTCTCTAGAAGGAAACAACACTCTAATGTGGCTAAATATTTAGTAATCAGATCTTTAACAGACAACCCAAAACACTGATTTTGGTTCTAGATGGAACTCCATCCCATAACCCAAATTACTAAATAGGAAAGCATGCTTGTTTGGAGTTATAGGAGTCCTATATGTATCAAATGTCTCCTTAGTATTTTATACATTTTGACATGAAAACTAAAAACATCGACAATAAAACCCAGTACCACTGAACTTTTTGTGTCAAACAGAGACACTTGGGGAAGCATGTCTCTTTTTATTTAGTTGGATCACTGAGGAACTGGTAAGAATTCTGGGCAGGAGGGGTCTTGTGCACTCAGAAATGAAATTGATTTAGTCAATTAGACCACTTAAAACAAACACAGGACAGATTGCCGTTATTTACAGAACTCCGATTTAATATAAGCACTACTGGTTTTATTACGTTGGATATTTGAAATATCCACAGTCTTCCCGCTGGATATTTTGTATCTCATACTCTTCCCCAATGCCTGCTTTAGCCTGCAAGACCCACAAGGAGCTTTTTCGTTACATATGGCTACCACTGTCTTATCCCATGGAGAATAAGAAGTTTAATTTCTTCCTTAGTAAATACACGGTGATAGCATCGGGTGGTCTCTGGGATTTGAATACAGACCATTTAGAGCCACTTGCATCCCACTCTCTTTTTCACGCCAGATGTTCTTTATGAATGGAATTGGCTGCCAATTATCTGCTGAAATTACAAAATTGGTACCTTCCGTTTAGTATACAGTGAGGAAAGCTTTCCCAAGTTGTCCTCTGCACTTGCCTATTGTGCCACTTAATGCTGTTGGCACTAGTTGATGTTTTGACAAATATTTGTTGACATCTTTGAGAAGTGACTATGTACCCACTTCAATTTTATAGACCTACAGGCTCCAGAACCAGAACATCTGTTCCTCGGAAGTATGCACCATGATCTACAAAGTACAGGAAGACAGCCCCGCTCACTGCGCTGGCCTGCAAGCTGGTAACTTAGCTCTGCCCATGCTTGAAGCTATTTAGATAGCAAGAAACTCTTTGAGAGTGAAGGTTGGGGATAAGTGGTTGCTTGGAATTTTCTTGAGCAACACTGGAGGTGGAACTTGCTTGTTTGTCTTCATTTTCACGTCAGGAGGCTTTATTAGTTGCTTAAGTAACTAATAAAATGCTCTTTTTCCTTGGCATCTCCCAGGTGACATCCTTGCAAATATCAATGGTGTGAGCACAGAAGGCTTTACCCACAAACAAGTGGTTGACCTGATCCGATCATCAGGAAATCTGCTAACGTAAATATCCACTTAGTTACTGTGGGGTTTCAAAGACGTCTTGGTGTCTAAGAATATCTGGGGGGGGGTTGCTGTAAGTGAATAGACTATTTGTGGGTCACCGAAAACAAGGCAGCATACACAGCTTTGTGATGGGAACAGACATTTTTATGGGGTTCTTTTGTTTCTCAGGGTTTCATGAGTCATGAATGTATTGTCAACATCTGAAGTCAGGAAATGCCACTAGACAAAGGTGTTTTGTAGAAGGGACATCATTTGCTTATGTATTTTTAATACCTGATTCAATAAAACTGGCACACATTTCTTTGGACCAAAAGAAACTGGTCCTGCTTCCATGGTTCCTGTAATCTTTCAGCTATACCATTTTTCTCTCTCTCATATTCTTAAGCCTCTTGTTTTTCCTCTGTTACTTTTCCATAAAGATCAGTGAAAAAAAATTCCTCAACGTTCCCCACCTTGGAATATACATAGTAACATACAGTTGATCATGTTCAACTGATCAGAATGATATTGGTCTTCCCAGCTGCTCAATGGGCTTAATCTTTGAGGCTGATTTTAAAAACCTCAAGGAGATATATCTACAGGGATAGTCATTGCATCCACAACGTCACATAGACAGCACTGGGCTTGCTTTTGTTTGTTCCAAGAACCCAGTAAGATATTAATAAGCAGTTATAACTGAATTTATTGTTGCATTAAAATCATATATACTGAGAAAATATTAAGTTTTTATCTCTGTGTATGTTCTAAAGATGCAAAAATAAAGACCGTTGAACTCTAAAAATTATAGAAGATTTCTAATAAAAACTTGAAGTGTTTTAGTTGCAGTTATTGGTAACCAATATAAGGAAGGAGAATAGTGCAACAGGGGAGTAAGAAAGTGCTCCACTCTGGGGATGTATGATTGGAGCTGAGACTAAATAGAGGGAGGAAATGGCCATCTGAACTCCTGGTAGGAACACTGGGGTAAAGAAAGATGTCTTTGAGCCCTGGAAAAGGATTTCACATACCCTTAGGACAAAGTTAATTTGGCAGCTAGTGGATTAGAGAGAAAGCATGAGCAATGAAGTCATAGTTGGCCACACATCAGATCTTGAGAAGCATTGCTGTGCCAGGGAGTTTACATTTTATTCTGAGTTAGGTGGTTTCAGCGTTACCTAATTCTTTTTGTTCCATAGCCTCGTTGTCAGCCTGGCTTTAGTCCTTTCTGTGCAGTGAGGGCCTGAGGTAAAGAGAGATTACTTGAGTTCAGCTGACTAGTGAGTGACAATGGGATCTAACCTGCCATGGATGTCAGCATTTGCTCTTTCCAGTTACAGCTGTTCATGGTGAGCTGCCAGTAGAATGTACTAGATTCTTGATGGATACTTCAAAGAAAATTTTGGTTGGGTGTGTTGGGGCAGTTTCATGGATGGCTGATGAGGACAGAGTGGAGCCCCGCTCTCTGAACTCTCGTTCTCAAGGGTAAAAGTTAGGGAAACTCTGGCCTCAAAGAAACCTAGAACCAGATAGATAAAATGCTATTGGTTAGAGTCAGAAAAATATGTACCACATAGATGAAGCAAGAAGACACAGATAAATAAGGTTAGAGATGGTTCTCAGAAATAGATGATTGGTAAATTATGAGATAGTGTGAACAAATACTGAAGAAAGGGCGCATCTCTACAGCTGTGCACATCCCTTACTTAGACAGGCTTGAGCAACACTGAGAGTCTTATGAAGCTTTATAGTGATTCTGTTGACCACCAGACAGAGACTGTCTCGATTAAAAATCAGACCGAATTTAGACTACCATCTTATTGTGTTGGGTGTGATGCCGGAAGAATAGGTGGTTCACATATAGTGCTCTTACCACATTTTAAACTTTTCTCACACTTTTATGAACATAATTATAATGTACTAGTCAAAAGGACTTAGAACAAATACTTTCAAATTCTTAAGAGTGTGATTCAAAGGTGAAATTAGCTATCATACTCAGATGGGGAATTTGTAGTCAAAACAACAATCAAAACAAGCCAGCTCTAGAGAGAACAAACCTCCTATTTTTAGAATATCTTTGATGTAGGAAGAGAAGAGCATTGTTAAACTGATAATTCTAACATGGCCTTTGTAAACTAAAGGGTTTGAGATGAAATAGAAATACGAGGTTGCAGACACAAAATTACCCTGCTTCAATGTCCTGAATAACATTTTTTGTTGACATACTATCTGGCTCATAGTAGAATGTCAGTGAATAGTCACCAAATGGCTGAGATTATTCAGTTTGTCCAGGCAAGAATCAATTCTAGTGGAGGGCAACCACCATTAGCAACTAGTGCCTTCTAGAAAATGAGCTAGGGTTTGCAAATTAACAACACCTTTCTCTCTACTTTTTGTCAGACAGCTTTTAATCCCGCTTTCTTTCTCCCAATGTTGTTGGGAAACTTGGCTTAGGTTCATATACTCAAGTGTCAACACTCTGTAGTTGAACGCCTTGGGAAAGGTGGCATTTATGTGGAATTTCTGGTATAATCCGTTCTTCACATGTGGTCCTTCACAGGGACGGCACCTCTTTGAAGGCATAGCTCTGCGATTTACCCCCACCTCTGCCTTCTCTTCAAACAGGATAGAGACTCTCAACGGAACAATGATTCACAGGAGAGCAGAGCTCGAAGCAAAGCTGCAGGCATTAAAGGTAATTTGATTGAAGAGAGCACATCATTTTTCGTCCTTGAATGTATGAGGAGTAGAATAATCATCTATCTGAGGAACTGAGATAGCCCTTGAAGGGGAAATGGCAGGACACACCTAAACTGCTGACTTGTCAAGGACCACGCAATTTACTCTCTCAGGAATAGCTAAGACTGTGAATATGTGTAAATCATCCTCTTCCTTCCTCACTCAGAGTCTAGGAGGCTCAGGGAGCCAGCGGGAAGGCATCTTACCTGAAGAACTATTCACATTTGCACCTGTGACACTCTTGATTTACATTTTGTTGAAGGGGGAAAAAAGAGTGGGGGTGTGCACCGAGTGCTGCAGAGTGCTGGCAGGCCCAGCACGTCGCTTTCCCAGGGTCCTTTGCCTCTTTTCCTTCTGCACCAGCCTAAAAATGGAGTGTCTGCCACCAACCCTGTGGCTGTCTTTGATTTCGCCTCCATTGACAAACACACTATTACCTTGAAGGGAAGGAAAAAGGTCACAGTGACAGTGTCTAATGCAGGATGTTCAGTGCATGGCTCTTTGAAGGTTTTCAAAATCTCAGTTCTCTAGGCTGGTGATTGGTGAGTCTTCCAAGTCAGGAATTCCAGACTCTGAAAAAGTAAGTCAAAGATGCTCCTGACTCCTCCCAGGTCCCAGTTGATGATCTCATCTTAGTGCTACTCCTGTAGAACAATGGAGCAATCAGCCTATGCAGAGATAGCTTGGCTACAAGCAAGCTACTTATTGTACTTTGTAAAAACCTGCATTCATTAGTTTTTCACATGAAGTACACTCATTGACTATTGATTTCACTATTTATATCTTATCTAGACTCTTTTCCTTCTACCATGATCACTCACTAGCAAGCCTAATTAATACTGGGTTTGGCACTCTTGCAGTAGTGTCCATCCCCATGAATTTTAAAATCAATTAAAAAATCATTGATGAATCCTCTCTGCTCAGATATGGAAAGGAATTAAATTTTATTCATACAATACATTAAAACATTAGAAATCTTTGTGGCTTTAATTTTTCAAATTTTGAATATGTTTTCCCATTTTTGTTTTATACTTCATATACTCCAGGATAATTACCTTCATGCATTTTCAAATGCATTATCTAGCAAAAAAGATAACCTTTTGTCTTTTAAGTTCCATATCTTTAGTTCATTTATTTAATTAATTTACTTTTCTTCTCATATAGCATTGGCTAGGATCTTCAGTATACTGTAAATTGTTGTCTATTTTTCACTTTAATGAACTACTTCTAAAATTTTTATTGCATTTATATGAGAGGTAATAAAAACTTTATACTATCTTTAGGCTTATAAAAACTTCCAAAGTTTAATTTTTTTTGTAAACAGCAAATAATCTTGGAGAATTTCTTCCAGATGTCCTCAATCTTTTATTTTAAAAAAGAGTAATGAAAAATAGACTAGTTATTGTATGTTTTATTACATGAAATATTACATTTCTTTACATGAAATGAAAGTACTTACTTAAAAAACATTATTTCATAGTTTTCAGTGATTCCTACTCTTTGAACATAATTTTAACAAAATTTCTGGAATTTTAGTGTGCATAATTAACTAGTTTTAACTATCAATGTGCAAGCCTTTCAAAATCTCTGTTCTTTTCTAGAATATAAGTAGGTCCTCAAATTTACTTTGAATATCTATTTAAGAATCCACCTTCCTCATATTTACTTTAGGGTATTTTATCAATTAAAGCATACATAATATGAAATTTTATTATGAATAGCTTGGAGTGAAAACTTACACGAATGTGTCTCATTGGTGTGCTCACATTCTTCATTTTACTCTTTTCCGTGGGTGTTTGTCATTCTCTTATATTACTTTATTAAATGATGACTACTAGATCTTTCTAGAAATGTTCTTATATTTCTCTGCTACTCTTGAAGAACTGATTTCCAGGTAATTAAGAGTGTCCTAGGTTAATGAGCTCTAAATTTTGTTTTCTTAGTTCTTTACAAACCTCTGATATATTTGTTTATAAAGACGATCCTAAATATTAATCAGTTGTCAGTCATCTACATTATTTTTTTAATTAGTTTTTTTGCTTTTTCATATTGAGTTCTTTAATTCATCCAGAAATAATCTTTGCATGTGCTATAAAGTATGGTATAATTGGACTTTTTCCCATATGCACAGGCAGTTCTCCCAATAAAATTTACTTTATATTCTGCTTTTCTCCTCAAGTGAAACTTATATTTTAAAATAATTTTTATGTAAGTCCCTACTTACTTAAACGTTTTTTATTGTGATATGCTGGTTAATTTGTTTTTTTCTTTCTTTTTTTTTTTGTTTTGTTTTTTTGAGACAGGGTTTCTCCTTAGCTTTTTTGGTTCCTGTCCTGGAACTAGCTCTTCTAGACCAGGCTGGCCTCAAACTCACAGAGATCTGCCTGCCTCTGCCTTCCAAGTGCTGGGATTAAAGGCGTGTCCCACCATCACCCAGCTAATTTGTTTTTTATATCCAACTCAGTGTAGACAAATTTTTTCTGTCCCAACAGTCAGCTTTGTTCTATCAGCTGGCTCCCCAAATAACTACACAGAGATGTACTATTAATTATAAATGCTTGGTCTATAGCTTAGTCTTGTTGCTAATGAGATCTTATAACTTGAATTAACCCATATTTCTTCTCTATAGTCTACTATGTGGCAGCACTTTTTTTTTTAGCATGGCATATTTATCTGTCTAACTGATGATCACCGCCCCCCCCCACCAACTCTGTCATTCTTCTCAGTATCCTTTCATTTTGGGTCTCCCACCTACTTCTTACTTCTTTCTGCCTAGCTATTGCTTAGTCAGCTCTTTTATGAAAAACAAACAAACAAAACAATCAAAGGTACCTTGGCAAAGATATTTCTTCACAGTATACAACAAGTTTATTCCATAACAACTCAATTTGCAGCCAGTTTTGATAGCTAATTGGGCAGTGTTCTTATTCTGTTGGTCATCTGTCAAATCATCAGGTTCCATGAATAAATGCCAGAGGTTTGATTGACATTTCATGTTATATAGATAAGTCAATGGCAAGAACATTAAATATTACAAGGTATTTCATATTCTTATTTGTAGGTTATTGTTTTAGGTTTCTATTGCTGTGAAGGGATACCATGATCACAACAACTCTTATAAAGGAAAATATTTAATCGGGGTGACTTACAGTTTTAGGGGTTTAGTCCATTATCATTATGGTGGGTCATGGTGGCATGCAGGCAGACATGGCACTGGAAAAGGAGCTGAGAGTTCTCCATCTTCAGCCACAGGCTCAAAAAGTGCCTGTGTCCACAATGGGATGCTCTGAGCAGAGGAACCCTCAAAGTCTGCTCTCACAGTGACACACTTTACCCAGCAAGGCCACACCTGCTCTAATAGCGTCAGTTCCTAAAGACTTATATCTGTCTGTCTATCATCCCAGTCACGGTTTTTCCTCCCTCCTCTCCTCCCATTTCCACCCTACCCTCCATACCACAGTTGTCTTAGCAATTTAATATTTTTCTTTGCATCTTTCAAAAAAATCCGATCCTTGTATACATATAGGTCATATAGTCGTTTGTTATATCATCTTTTGTACGTTATGACTTTATTATGGTTTTTTGTAAAGGCAAACTTTTATAGTTAGATATAGGCATATGTCAATCATTTTATGCTGTTGTTAATAACCAGACACTTTATTGAACCATAGACACAGTCTCCTCTAAGTTGTTTGTGTGCTATTGTTGTGAGCTATAAGGGTAGTAGCTGTAAAAAACGGATCTGGTTCCTTTCCTTCTCTGCTGTACTGTCTCAGCTAAGTTTGCTTCAGATGAGGAAAATAGTCAGAGGTATTGTTATTTTGTCCTTTAAGGTGATTCTTGAAGCTCTTTCACTTTAGGTATGAGTTCTTTTGATGAATACATTTCAGGTTAAAGAGGCGCCCATCTAAACCCTATTTTTACTGGGTTTTATGATGGTTATGTATTACATTTTATTCAGTACATTTCTATGCCTCTGGTAAGAATGTCTTTTCAAAGATTTATTAAAAATATCTATCAATATGGCGAGTGGTACTAAGCATTTTTCAAGTGTAAAAGTACCCTTTAATTTTGAACATAAATCCAGCATGGTCACCTTGAGATTTGCAATCATTTTGCATTCTTTTAGACTTACGTTGCTATTATTGGTGAATTTTGAAAAGCACCCTGATTGACCTATATTTTTATTTCTCAGACTCCTTCTTAGGTTTCAGTGTTAAACTTACTAAGTTTCTGACGTGAGCTGGGTTGTTCCTCTTTTGTTCTCTGGTAGAATTTTTATAATGCCATCTGCATCATTAGGACTTGGGGTTCTTTCTGGGGGGAACACTTTCAAACCACAGTTTCAATTTCTTTATTAGTAGTAAAACTACTCAGATGTTCTTTTTGGAAAAGCTTTAGTCGGTTCTATTTGATCAATAAAGTTTTCTAATACGTGTTTTCTAATAAAGTTTTCAAACATATGGCAAAACCTGATACAACTTTTTTTCTTAACATGTAAACATCTCCTATAGATGCGATTTCTGTCCTAATTATTCATGCATTCAATTTTCATGCTTCCTTTTTTCCCTCTTAGTAATTTTTTCTAGAGTACTTTCTAGTTATATCATCTCCTTTCCTGCTCCCTCTCTCTCTCTCTCTCTCTCTCTCTCTCTCTCTCTCTCTCTCTCTCTCTCTCTCTGTGTGTGTATATGTGTGTGTGTCTCTCTCTCT
>NC_022011.1:69774662-69779450 GCF_000317375.1 Microtus ochrogaster | reverse complement strand
GCAGGCCAGAAGAGGGCACCAGACCTCATTACAGATGGTTGTGAGCCACCATGTGGTTGCTGGGAATTGAACTCAGGACCTTTGGAAGAGCAGGCAGTGCTCTTAACCACTGAGCCATCTCTCCAGCCCCCTGAACACTGGTTTTACTTTTTCATTTTTTTAAATAAGAATTTATAAATTCTTACTTGGTGTCTGTTTTGAATCCTGCCTGTTTCTTTGTTACTTGGAGAAAATCCATGTCTTTAGTGTTTGGTCAAAAGCATCACCCCAGCTCCCTAACGCCCCCTTATATAAAGAGTCTGGAATATTATAGTCAGGGGCCTCATTCTGGCCCGTGGCATACATCTTTGGAATATTGGGCCGAAAGTTCCGTTTCAATCTCCCTCCCCTGGGAGTTGTTTTGGTCCGGACTCCACCTCCGGGAAAGCCTGTCAAGCAGTGACCCATCCCTAGGGAGGGTCAAGAAAGCCTGCCAAGCTGTGATCCCCCTTCCCTGAGAGGGTCAGGATCATTCCCACAGGCTACTGGAGAATGTACACGTGGTCTTCGGGTTTCATGTGGTCTCCCCTTTTCTCTCTCTCTTCCCCTTGCCATACTTTCCTGGTGCCACCCGGGAGGAATTATTTGCCTTGGCCGAGAGGCTAGTCTAAAAAATATTCCTAAGACTGAGTAGCATGCCGTTCCTGTAATTGAACATCTGAGGATTCTTTGGAGTTGAGTGTCAGCTTCTTCATTTCCATGGGACAATTGTACAATATCCTCCACACTGAGCTTCAAAGCTCCTCTTGCAGGGCCAGGTCTGGCAGCTTGACTACCTCTCTCAGAAAGCAAACGCACTGTGTGGCTCAGGTTATGAGACATTGCTGTGTCCCTGTCTCCTAAGGCGCCTCCAGCTGCTAGCAGCTTTTATCAGCCTCCTTTCCTTAGTGCCTAATACTCTGCCAGGGGTCATTTGTCAGGAAGGAGATTTGGCTGAGCTCTTTGTGTTAAATAGACACATTTAAACCACGTATTAGCACAGGCTCTAAATTCCTAGCTAACTCTTGATGCTTCTGCTTGATGTATCTTGAAGTTCATTTCTGTTTTCCATCCTGCATTTATGTCTCACAACTGATCTTAAATGATGAGATGTGTAGCCCTCAAGGCAGAGATAACTGTCTAACCTATAACTAAAGTCAGGCTGACTTCCCCTCTACTCGATGACATTTATTTTGCTTTCCATGCACATGAACATTCAAGCTGCAAAGACTCTTTAGAGCCCCATTCTCTTCTCTCCTCAAGAAGTTGTCCCTTCTGAGTCATATTTTCAGGGCTTTCCTTTATCCTAACCTATGCTTCAGATGCTTAGCACAAACAGTTAAAAGAGCAAGCTTTGAATATATCTCTGCTACTTATTACACCTGTTCTATACATAGAGAAATACTTTGCTTCGGTGAAATTTTATTTTCCATCCTACAGCAAAATTATGACCATTGATGGCACATTATTTGCAAGACTACCGTGAAAAGATAAGCGGCCAGGAGAAACATTATTTGCCTTGTCTAGAATAAAAAGACTGGAGCCATAGCTGGAACCGACTCCACGTGTGTTAGCTGAGGGTTGTTTTTAGGAAGCTGTTCTCTTATATATCCATTAAGCAATATTCATCTATTCCTTCCCTGCCATGTATGGGTCCAGGGTCATCATGGGGTAGCCTATGGCCAGATCCACATATGCTTTACCACTCATCTGATACAGAAAATCGAGATCTTTCTGAATGTATGACTGGGATAGCAGTAACACAGAGAGAAATCACCCTGAGGATAGTAGAGAACAGTTTCACATTGAAAACAGTCACTTTGGTATCTCTGCTCTACTTGTATTTTCTTGGTATAAGTGGTGGCACATTTAGATGATCAGGTTAGACCAGCAAACCAGTGACCATAAAACCTTCTGCCACAAATATAAACTATTTGGAAAGCTCTGACCATGTACTTTTGCAAAGTAAATACAGAAATAACATTTTTGTCTTTGCGTTTTGAGTTTTGACCGTTCCTATTCCTCTCCTGTGCCTATTCTCTTGTAGGAGATAAATACCTTTAGCAAAGAAGACATGGGTAGGTACACATGGTAGCTCTGGCCAGCCCTGTGCTCCATGAGCCTCTGGTTCTGGACTTCTCATGACTCTAGACTTGTGACGTGACAAGAGCCTTGACGGATGCTGCCAGCCTCCATGACTACTATAGAATGATATCACGATGCAGAAGGAAAACCAAACGAACTGTGCTAAGCATTTAGTTGCTTTTGCTATTTGACTGAATATTGGCAGCCATAGAATTGCTTCAGACGCTGCTGTGAGACAGACTGAGTGTTCTCCAGACGGAGGAGCGACCCCTGCTCTGCTTGCTCATTTAATGATGTTCTTGAGATTTTATTTTCTTCTCTTTCTCCCATTTCCTTTCAAATGTACATTCAAAATAATCTTTCTATTTTAACCTTCATTTACTCCCTCCAGGTGATGGCGTACAAAGTATTGCTCTTTTCCAACTAGGCCATCTTTCTTGTGGGCAAACGTCCTTAGCAAGTGTGACCTGTGCCCACATGCTGGCCTTACTGTGGGGACCTAAAATGCCAGAGGCAGGGGTAAAGCAGGGGGCAGGAAACAGGAAGCAGAGTGAACATGTCACACCTGCCTGTCCATATGGCTTCTTCCCAGTTGGCTTTAACTTCCATTGATTTGGCTGCTCTGTGACTGGACCAGGCCAGGCCTTGTGTGCTGGGTGCCTGTTCTCCTGGTCTCTTCATTCTCATGAGGGTAACTTTTTTCATTTGCCACAGCAGCCAAGGAAAGAGAGTCTGGGTATAGGCTGGGGAAACAGTTCAGTTGGTAGAATGCTTGCTTAACAAGCATCATGTCTTGGAATTTCTCCCCAGAACATCATAAATGGCATGGTGGAGCATGTACTTGGGAATTGAAAGCAGGAGAATCCAAATTCCAATATCATCTTCAGCTACATAGTAAAATCAAGAGTCAAGGTTAACCTGGGCTACATGAAATGATATTGCAAAGCAAACAATAAAGTCAGAATGCTTAAGTGTGTTCTAGGTAGATGTCTAATAAGAGAATTATTTCAGAGCCCAGACTGTGATTGATGGTGGTATTTACTAAGCGTTTACTAATCTTTAGTTGTTGGTATGAACTTTTACATCTGTTCACTTCTTCATCCCTAAGACTCTGGGCTTTTTATTCCATGTTATCTGTATCATCCATGTGGAAAAACAATCTGGTTCTATATTTTAGAAATAAAGCTACATGAACTTCATTGGTTTCCTTATTCTTTAAGAGAATACTTGTTGAACCCTGAGCAATCAGAATTTCTAATATCCTATGTAATTCAACAGAAGTCTTTAAAGAAACAGAGTGGCTGGCCATGCTGTATGTCTCTACTGCCTTGCCTCCTTGGGATTTCCCAAGACTCAGAATGTTTTTCCCCTGTCTTTCTCACAGCAAACCTTGAAGAAAAAATGGGTGGAGCTCAGGTCTCTGCACTTACAGGAACAGCGCCTGCTGCATGGTAAGCTCAATTTCCTGTCAGGAAACCACGTTCTCATCACACCCTCTCTGTATTTCTGCCTCCAAATATTTCAAGATGATCACTATTACAGTAAAAGTCTACTTAGCACAGATGAAGGACACTAGTCTGTGCTTTGCTGGGATGAACACTGGCGTGACCCATGTGTTTGGAGGATGGTGAGTCAAGCCACAGTCTTCCACACATAGTGCATATGCACGTGAAAACATGTATGGACATAGGAATACACACACTTGCCATAGGTCACCAATAATTCCAGAAGAGCTGCAGATAGCATTACCTGGTGTTCTGGCTGAGGCTATTCAAAGCTGCCATAGCTACATCTTTTATAGATAGAATTATATGGGTTACATTTATACGGAGACTCTCAGGACCACGTCAGACATATAAGACTATTATGCTGGTAACAGACACTTGCTATCTATACATGTTGAAGCAAGGAGTTGAATCTAGTCAGCTGCTTTTCTCTTTGCTGTGTTACTTGAGGAAGCAAACTTCTTTTTTTGGTGGTCAGTTGGGACAGTGTCCTGCTTATAGCCCTGCATAGCCTGGTGATCATGATGCAGCCCCAGCAAGCATCCTCAAGCTTCAGCCTCGCAAACACTGAAATCCCATGCATGAGCCACCATAGCTGGCAGGAAGGAAGTCTCTGTACAAGTAATGTCCTGAAGTCACTAGCTGT
The DNA here is from genome assembly GCF_000317375.1 of Microtus ochrogaster. Taxonomy (NCBI): domain Eukaryota; kingdom Metazoa; phylum Chordata; class Mammalia; order Rodentia; family Cricetidae; genus Microtus; species Microtus ochrogaster. The sequence goes on along the minus strand of NC_022011.1, from coordinate 69,775,196 downwards.
ATGGCTGGAATGTAGGCCAACTCTTCTTTAGAAACACTCTGCCCTAACCTCTAATTAGCTCCTGGAATATTTGTTCAAATTGTAATACTTTGCAGAAAAAGCTGCCATCTAAAAATTGCTTAAAACCAAGTCATAAAACCAAACAAATTGTATCTGGTGATAGATATCATGTGATGTGCTGTGATGTGGATATTACATGACGTTTAAGTCTAAATAAACTAACTCCTCAGACACCTTCCTTCCTTCCTTCCTTCCTTCCTCCCTCCCTCCCTCCCTCCCTCCCTCCCTTCCTTCCTTCCTTCTAGCTCTTGGAAGCTTATGGTAGGCTCCTCTTAGCTGTAGTTACCCCACCATGTAAAGTACACTGAAGTTCTCACCCTTATGTAGTTTTGACTAGTGACCATGGATCAGGGTTTCCAGTGACCTCTCCCCTCTCTATCTGTAGACGTAAGTCACAAACGATGCCACAGCAGTTTGGAATTATAATTAATAGGGTAGTATTTATTTAAAGGGGAAAAAAACTTACAGATCACC
>NC_022011.1:69728050-69772468 GCF_000317375.1 Microtus ochrogaster | reverse complement strand
GTGGCCGCTTTTTTAAAGGGAGAGAGACCACGCCCCAATGGGCGGGTATCTCAGCGGCTATAGGCTGGAGGAGCGGAAGGACCTCCCGCAACATCTATCCCTCTGCCCGCCTTTGGTAACCACCACTGTGCTCTCAACAGCTATTATACCAGCAAACATTTTCAGATAGTGCATGGAACTGAGATCATTTCATATTTCTGTTTTTGTATTTGGACTCCTTCATTTAACATAACAACCTCCATGCCCATACTATCACTTTTTTTTGATGAGTAAGTGGTATTCCACTCTGCACAGACTGTATTTTCTCCTTCCATTTGTCAGTCAACAGGTGTCTTGTAGAGCCCATCCCTTGGCTTCTGTGAATGGCAATAAGATGAACATGTCAGTGTAGGTTTTGTTGATACACTGATTATGTTTCCTATGGATATACATACATGTACCAGTAGCATTACTGGGTTTTATGATAGAGGTGTGTGTGATTGTACGTGTGTGTGTGTGGCCTACATACTATTTCACATGGTAGATTAACTGTGGGAGGGTTATTTATTTTTAACATCTTCACCATTAATTTTGATCTTGTGTCCTTTTGGTATAAACATTCTTATAGGGGTGAGGCGAGTCATTGTGGTTTTATTTGTGTTTACCAGTTAATTAATGACGCCAAACATTTTTTTCATATATCTATTGGCCAATTTCATGTCTTCTTTTGACGAATATCTATCTAAGTATATTCTACTTTGTCTCTTACAGTCTTTTATTTATTGATTGTTTGTCTTTTGGAGCTCCTTATAAACCCGTAGTCATCGTTTTAGTCATTGATAACAGTACAGAGATTTGATTTGCATTTTTTAGTAGACAAATTTGAAACTTGTATGAGCTCCTTCTCTTTTATAAATTATTTATTTAAACTGCGTGCGTGTGTGTGTGTGTGTGTGTGTGTGTGTGTGTGTGCGCGCGCGCTCACACGCAGATTTTGTGCCACAGTGTGTATACATGAAGATCAGGGGACAACTTGCAAGAGTCAGTTCTCTCCTTCTACTGCATGGGTCCGCTTGATTGACCTCAAGTTATTAGGTTGGCCATTACCCATTGCGTCATCTCACTGGCCTACTTTTCCTTTTTATGAATTTCTGTTCATTTTTGTTACTATTTTGTTATGTTGAAAGCCTCTTGTCTTGTCTTGTTGATGCTAGCTAACATTCAAGCAATGTACCACTACGCTCAGTTCTGTCATACTACATTTTGAGGAATCAAAAGGTTGTAGGTTTCTTGTTTGTTTGTTTGTTTTTTTTTTTTGAAAGAGAGAGTGCCAAAGTCTTCCTTGAAGCCTTGTTGTTCAACTTCCTGGTTTTCATAGTCATGGAATATTGCAGAAGCCTTTGCCTTCTGATGGTTTCCAAGTAGCCCTGTGTATACATTTCCCACATATACAGGAACTCATAAATAGATCTAATATTAGAAACAATATTGTTGCTTATTTTTTTGAGGGTGTTCATTCATCTGCTCTCTCTAGAACTAGAGGAAGCACCCAGAACATGAGGGTTTATAAAGCAGTTGCTCTTCCATCCAGATATATCAGCTCATTGTAAGAGGAGACCAAGCAAGTTGTAGTAGCAGGAAGGAAAATACTGTGCAGGTGGGCTGTGCTTGACCTCATAGATTAAGTGAAATAAGAACAGTATCTCTTTGGGCTGCCAAGCAAAGGCACAGGAGAACTGAGTAAAAAATGACTAACACGGGACAGCCCGAGAAGTACCTGACATCTCTCGTTCTCAGTGATGCTTTTCCGAGCACACTAGCTGACCGAGTGATGAGAAGTTGGTGGGGCAGGACAGCCTGTGGCATACTTGACATCTCACGCTCTCAGTTATGCTTCTCTGAGCACACTAGCTGACCGAGTGATGAGAATCTGGTGGGGCAGGACAGGGTGTGACTCATCATTCAGTTTGGGGAACCCGTTTGTGGGTTATGAAGCATTGATGGAAACACCGGGCTTAGCAGATAGAACACGGTTCTTGGAGGCACATGCTTGAAGGTCAGAGATGCTTTCCAAGCTCAGCACCATTCTAGGACTCCCAGCCATTCCAGGAGGAAATTTGGAATATTAAGAGTGAACAGTGTAATTGACTTCATAAGCCTTTTATCTGCTTTGCAACTGTTCTGCCATATGCCTTTGTAGTAGGAAGGGCCGCTTGTTGGGTCCCGGCTGCTCATCCCCAAAATAATCACACAGAAACTGTATTATTTAAATCACTGCTTGGCCCATTATCTCTAGCTTGTTATTGGGTAATATTTATATTTTAATTTAACCCATTTTTAGTAATCTGTTCATCACCATGTAGCTGGGGCTTACTGGCTAAAGTTTTGGCGCCTGTCTCCAACCAAGTTACATGGCTTCTCTCTGCCTCCTTCCTCCCAGAATTCCATTTAGTTTTCCCTGCCTAACTCTGTTTCCCTATAGCTCTGCTATAGGTCCAAAGCAGTTCCTTTACTAACCAATGATATTGACAGCATACAGAGGGGAATCCCACATCATAACTTAAATGGCTTGATAAGAAACTTATGATTATTTTTAAAGACAGCTGATGAGAGTCAGAGAAGCATTTCTCTGAGCATTTATTTTGACCTTACTTCTGTGAGTATTTTCATAAAAGTTTCCAGGGTTACACAGTTGAAGAAATTAACACTTGGAGGTTCACAGGGTCATGTTGTCATCATGTCAGTTGGGTGGAACTGATTTCATATCAAGTATGCTTGCTCGCTGCCACTAAGATAAAACAGTTTACAGAAATAGAAGCTTTACTTGGCTTAGAGTTTGGAGGTTTCAGTCCATAAGGCTTGGGCACATCATGGTCCATCATAAGAGAAGCACTTAGTAGAATAAAAAAAGCTTTGTTGGCAATTGGAGCATGAGAAAAAAAAATCGGACTAGGACACAGAAGCTGTAATCAAGACCACGTCTCCAGTGACCTAAACCCTCTCAGGAGGCTGCATCTTTTAATGTTTTCATCATCTCCCAATATTATCACTACATGAATCTCTTGGAGTATATTCCACATCCAAGCTATGGACATGAAGTCCATGACCCTTTCCTTAGGAGCTAGGTCAGTGATGCTAGTTTGGAAAACTAACCATATTTGTGCAGTTGAAAACTCAGATCAAAGTGTTTGTCCTTCTTCTCTTGCTCCTTCAAAGTTGGGTGTGCTTTCTTGGGGGAACTGGTGGTCTTATCCATCCCACAATAGACTCTTCTTTGTATCGTAGGAGATGTGGCTAACTCCCAAAACTTGGGAAACATGGACCTGGATGAGTTGTCCTTGTTTGGAAACCTGCTGGGGCCAGGCCCAGCTCTCCTGGACCAAAACCGACTGCCCAGTGAGAGCAGCAGCTGTAAGAGCCGTTTGAGCTCCCTGACCATGGACAGTGAGGATGGCTACCGGACAAGTGTGTCTGAGGACTCCAGCCGGGGCGCCTTCAGCCGGCAAACCAGCACGGATGATGAGTGCTTTCTCTCTAAGGACGGAGATGACATTCTGAGGAATGCTTCTTCCAGGAGAAACCGAAGCATCAGTATCACCAGCAGTGGCTCCTTATCCCCGTTGTGGGAAGGCAATTACTCAAGCATGTTTGGGACTCTGCCCCGGAAAAGCAGACGGGGAAGTGTCCGGAAGCAAATTTTGAAATTCATTCCTGGCCTTCATCGTGCAGTGGAAGAGGAAGAGAGTCGCTTCTGATGGGTGTGGCAGAGACCCTTTGAATCAGCTGGGCTCACAGTTCTCTCGCTACTTGCCTATATGAGCTCCACCTGGCTTGGTGGGGCAATACAGCCTGACTGCCAAGTTCACATCCCAATTCACAGCAGCATTGACCTTCATGTTCTTACATTGTTATTTTTGGGTCTTATATCATTTTTATTTCATCCAGTACAGCTCAAGTTCTAAGCAGACATCAGGGGGAAAAAGCAATAGATTAGATAACATAATAAATAATATGCCTGTTCATTCTAATGCTGGCCACAAAAGTACAAAAGAATTTATTTTACTATGCTTGTAAAAAAAAAAAAAAAACCAGAGAACTCTTTGGAGTCAAGTGAGAACATGGAGAGACAGGGTATAATTATTGGGTTGCCTTCCATAGGTTAATTTGGTAGACTACACAACTTTTTGTTTGCTTAATTTCCTCAGCAGCCTCTGGGGGCGGTCTTTGCAAGAGAGAATTGAAGTTTTTCAAACTATTAAATGATCATAAATAAACAAAAATAACTATCAGCGTCGCCTTACGTTGACAGTAACAGCGAGGAAGGAGGTTAGCGTTGGAGGTGAAGAGCTGAGCTCCCTAAGAAGCATGGAATGGGGTACTGAGGTGGGGCACTTGGGACTGTCACCCTGCTTTTTTTGTAATGATCTCTAAATAAGATGAAATTTTTTTTTTGGACATTTCAATGTTTTTCCTACCCAAACATGATTGCCAAATCTAGAAATCTCAGGATCCTGTAGCTCTGTGATTATATTTTACTATAAATGTCTAAACTTCTAAAAAGGAGAATGGGAAAAGAACTTGTCTTTCTTGCTCCTCCTCAGTAGACATTCTGCGTAGGTGCTGCCTCGGTCCTTGCTTCCCTGTATTATATCCTCACCTTTCCATCATTTTATATTTTATTTCAACATCCATTAAAGGCTTTATTCTTTGGTACAGTTGTTTATTACCTATATGTTAAAGTAAACAGTACGAACCATGTGCTAAACACACGTTTATTATAAGCCCTATGTGTGTGTGTGTTTTCAATAGAACTGCTACATTTAAGTGATATTTCAAGTTGATCCACAGAAAGTACTTTTGAGAAAAAGGCGAGATAGGGAAGTTTATAGCATAATAAGTAATAAATTAATAAAAGATATCTAGGTGGGATATTTTGTCTGTAAATTCTTTGAACTAAGGCACACCCGCTAGAGGCTCTCTGTGGCATATTTTCGGTCACACCAGCAGTTCTGCCTCCCAAAATGTAGTATCAGGTAGTCTAAAAACACCTTGTATGTGATCCAGGAACAATGGAGACAAGATACAAAAAGTAAATCAGGGGTGTAGCAGCTCTGGTCTATTGCCTTGTCAGCATCCTGGCTGAAACTGTTAACCATTTCTCCTTGGATCTAGCCAGTGCTCTTGGCATCTTTGGATTTCCTACACCTTTGCTGGTTCCGCTGTAGTTATGTTAAAACATCTGGGCCTTTCTTACACTGGATGTGTATAATACAAGGAGTTAGAGAGTCAGAAACTCAACTCTCATCAAAAATCAACAGTGGCTCTTGAGCTGGCTCACATGAAGCTTAAAGACTCGGACAAACGTAAGAGTAAGCAAAGAGAATGAAGCTTTATTGAGGTAAGCTGGGGAAAATGGGAAATTAAAGGAGAAACTCTTGAAAGTGAGAGGGGGTAGAAAAGCCTTTTTCTAAGAGGGGAAAGGCCATGGAAATGCCTTGTGTAGAAACTTTATTTTTTTTTTAATTTTTATTTGCAGAATTTACAGCAGAAAATTGACAAGCACTGAGATCATTTCTGTTGAGATTGGTCAGCTTTCTAGATCATCATGGGCCAAGCTGATGGAGGGATAGCACTGTACATGTCCTTCTGCCTAACCCTAAAATGATCAAGCCCTGCTTGTTCGCAGGCCCCTCCATCAGGGTAATAAATAGAAGCCTAGCTTTGTTCATCTCTGACTTTGTTAGCTACTCGACTTGATCTCTGTCTGCTAGTCGATAGTTCTCTAGTAGTTGATATTGTAGGTGTGTGGTCTCTTTGTTCTCACACTTCTATGACCCAGCTCACATTTTTTTTTGTCATGGCTGAGGGCTAACTCAATCACAGCTACCAGGGTGTGGTTGTAGTTGTCCTTTTTTTGATTCCATTTTAGCTCTTTGGTTATGGGGTTGCCTCCTTTCCGAACTAGATGGAGGCTTCTTGTTAGAATATATCCTTACCCACAATTTAGTCTGTCACGGGTGAATTAGAAGCAAAACTATACAAAAGGGCAACTGTGCCTTGTGTGGGCTCCTCTAATGATGCAACCTGCATGGGATTGACCTGATTTGGGAACAGGAAATGAAGAAATGACTGACACATTTAGAGAAAAGCTGGGTGGAGTAGGCCATAAGCTAGGATGGAGATGCACCAGTATCCAGGAAGTTTAGCATATTTCTTACACAGCTGAATAAGGAGGTGAGTTTATGATATATAGCCAAAGAAGGTCACAGGTTAGCTAACCTTGGTAAGATGTCTCTACAGGGGAGCAGTCTAGGGCTTGAGCTGTGACTGGAACGTTCACGCACAGTCAACATCTGTATTCAGACCAGGGGCAGGCCTTGACATTCCTGTGGGTCTGAGACACTAGAGTCTTTTGACATGACTGCACTAATATCAACAATATAAAGTCATTCTAGACTTATCTCCCCCACCCCCCAGGACACTGGCCATCTGGACTGCCAGTAGTGACATTGCTACCTTGAGCCCGTCCTTTTTTTCTTACCTAGTCATCATGGTTTGCCCATACTCAGCTGCAAGTTCTCTTCTTCATCTTCCTTGGCACTTTTGACTTAATTGTTTTAACTCCAACCTTCATTTTAACCCCAGTATCTGTCTGACCTTCACCTTTGTGATCACCAAGGAATCTTCTCCATGAGTTCCCTTTCTCTTACTACCCGCAGTGAGATGGCTCCTCCACAGTTCTATTCAGTTCTCATGATAATACTTTTAATTCATCTGCCAAAAAATATTAAAATATAAATTATAGACTCAGCACTGAATAATCATCTTTGTCTCCGGCAAGTAAGAAACCAAACATGCAGGGTGATCCTTTCCTTAGCTTTCACTAGCAAGTTCTCAACTATAGGCACCTACCAACTATAGTACCTATATTCTTAGCACTATTACATTAATGTTTCCTTAAGAGCTTGTGAACCAGCTACCATCCAACTACTACAGCATTTTTCTCATCTTCTAGGATTATCATTAAGCCCATATCAAAAAGATCAGTTTACATGAACACAGCATCTTAATTTTACTTCATGAAATGTGGGGACGAGACATGCATTTATATGGGTCAAGATGAGTTAACATAATCCCTGTGTGAGAGCTCATGTCAGAGCTACTTCAGATCATCTCGGAGAGTAGATCATAGGTCATCTGTGTCTCTTGTGATTTCAGTGCAGAAGTGCAACCCTCTGTTAGTAAATGTCAAATGCAAAGTGGGGACAGGGACAGGGCAGGGCAAGTATCAAGTTCATCCGTACTGAGATGAATTAGCATCAAGAGGTAGATGTGTGCTCTTGGGCTTTGTGGGGAGGAAGCAAAGCTGGCTAACCAAGGCACAGGAAGGGAGGCTGTTGGTGTTCAAAAGTGGTTTCGTTGAAATGGGGGGGTGAGTTTCACGCTATGTTTCAGTCTACATCTGGTCTGAGTAGGATATTAGAAGAAACTTCTGTGGCACTGTGACTCACTTGTGTGTAATTTATGTGGAAAATAATTTAAAATCTGTTTTCTCTTTTTTTTAACTCCAAAGTTGTCAAGTGTGTAATTTGGTGCATCACATTGACAATTTGTCATGAAAATACTGTTTTCTAGAATGGTGTCTGATAAACCAATTCTGAGTCAAGCAAATTCTGAACAGCATAATCATGTAGCTAAAAGAATATTGTATCAAGCAAGTAGGAAGTGATTTTTAAAAGATTTTGTTATTTTATGTGCATGAGTGTTATACCTTCACCCATGTAGGTGTCTGGGGGGATCAGAACGCATCAGATTCCCTTGGAACTAGAATTGTGAGTGGTTGTAGCATCCACGTAGTCGCGGGGAACTGAAGCTGGACCTCGTCTGCAAGACCAGCTAGTCCTCTTAACTACTGAGCAATCTCTCCAGTCCCAGGAAATGCAATTTTTTTGAAATAATAAACTTGAACTCATAACACTCCACTTTCAACACTTTTAGATCTTAGGTGCAAGACATAAATGATAACTGAAATATCAGTTTGAGCCAAAGAAACAAAACTTGGACGTAGTTTCTATGCACTCATTATGAAGCATATTTATGCATGCAAACAAAGAAGAGTAACTAATATATAACTAGGCCGAACCCTTCAGGTCACAAACACTGTTGCTTGTTGTCTACTTTCATACAGAATTATGGACTACAAACTGAAAGTATTTATTTTTAGAAATAAAGAATGCTACTCTTGGATATGAGCATTTTTTTCTTCCTCCCCTTCCTTTACTATTAGAAGTGAAAAGTGTGTTTTAAAGGAAGAGTTCAAAATCTCTGAGTGACTACTTGAGATTTTGAGATGCCATTTGTAGTCCTCTGGATGAAATTGACCCCATAGGCTATTATGTTTCAATGCTTGGTTTCCAGTTGGTGGAACTGTTCAGGAAGGACTAGGGAATTTGGCCTTGTTGAGGAGGTATGTCATGAGGAGTGAGATTTGAGGTTTCCAAAGATTCCATATTGTCCTGGTGTCTCTCTGTCTCATGGTTTTATCTCAAGATGTGAGTTATTAGCTACTGGTCCATAGCCAGGTCAACCTGTCTGCTGCCATACTCCTTGCCATGTTAGTCATAGACTCTAACTCTTTGAAACCATAAGCTCCCAAATAAATGCTTTCTTTTATAAGTTACCTTGTCTTTGATGTTTTATCACAGCAATAGAAAAGTAACCAAGACAACAATACAAGGCACCACAATGCTAGGTGTATAGATTGGGGGAAAGCTGTTTCCTAGTGTGTACAAGGCTCTGTGCTCTATACCATTACTACAAATAACCAAATCAAACCAAATATTACCTACTTTTTTTGAGAGTTTACAGTCATTACTTTTCCATCATGACTCAAAAACTTATTACACTTTTAGAGACCCATGTTTGGATCTGCTTAGCATCTCAGAGCCCTACTTTAGTAAAGAGAATGGGCAGGTTTGAGTTCTCACCTAAAGTCTAGACTGAAAATTCACTTTCGAGCTCCTGCTTATTGCCAGAGTGTTGTCCTTCTGGGCATATGATTCCAGTCATCTTATTTCTTTAAAGCCATCAATGGAAAGGAAGGGAGAGGCCACGAGCAAGGCAGAATCTTAAGTAATTCAGTTTAGTCATGGGTGATTGACCATAATCTGTGTTGTGTAATATAACCACTGAAATGTCTTCCAATGCTCTTTGCCATTTGATGTAACATTGGAGTGACATTCTGACATTTGTGCTGGATGTCAGAATATAATCATGGAGTCCTATCCTACCGATGTGTGTGTGTGCATACTGCTAGAAGGAAGACATTGGCTTCATCTTGTAGAACAAGAATACTTTTATTGACATATTTTAAAGATTATTTTTACTTATGTATATATGAGTTTATGTCACTTGTGTAGGCATACAAAGAAACCAGAATAAGGTGTCATATACCCTGGAACTGAAGTTATAAACATTTTGAACAACCTGATGTGGGTACTAGGAATTGAACTCCTAGAAAAGCAAGAAGTGCTCCTAACCATTGAGCCAACTCTTCAGGCACTAGAAGCAGGAATTTGAAAGAGGCATAGATATCATGATGTGGAGAGAGGTAACCCGAAGAGCATCTCTTTGCAGCACTATTCAAAGAATTCACAACCTGAATGGTACAAAGGTGTCAGGATTTCCTTAAATCATTCTGAGTACAAAATAAGCTGTGAGTATTACAATCTTATTTTTAATGTCAAGAAATTATCACATGAGTTAGGGAACTATTCTCAAAGTTTAGTAGGACTTGAGCCAAATCTGTTGTTGGCCTCTTAATTTTGTCTTCAATGTGCATGGCATGATGGGAGATTCTTTAAGAGATACTGTAGAGGGAAGTAAGCGCTTCCCTTCCAATCCTACTTGAAGAATTTATCTAAGTTCAGTAACACGTGTCTCTTAAAGATCAGAGGACACAGGGATCGCATAGAAATGCAAACAAAGTGCATGCCATCAAAGGTATAAATCAGAAAAAGAAATGACCAACTATGAACCAAAGTCAGAAAACAAGATGGGCATCATGGCACATGCCAGTCAGCTGAGCACTTGGGAGACCGAAGTAGAAGGACTGATCCTAGTTTGAGGTCAGTCTGTGCTGTATGGTGAGTCCCAGGCCAGTCAGGTCTTCATAATAGATCCTGTTTACAAAGGGGGATGAGGGATGTACTGGATCAGGAAATACCACAATCAAAATTAGTAGAAAATGAGCAAAATAAGTAGATTAAAAAATATGAAATACTTTCCTTATAGGATTTGATGTTAACTTTCATAATTTAATTAAAAAGTACCTTTAAAAACCTATGATTAATATAACAGTTTTCAAGTATCATAAAGTTCATTGGGTAACTATAGTCCAGAATGTTTATTTTATTCCCTTTCTATGCCAGAGTCTTTGCAAAGAGGTCTCTAGGCTAAACCTACACTACATGGAGACTTATGGGAACAAGGAAGCTCTATATAAGTAGTGTGTTCTCTTGAACACTAGAGATTTATAATAACTGAAAATATGACACTTTAATTTTCTCTACTTTGGTCTTTTTCTGCACTATATTGTTGGATATTTTAAGTGGTTTAACTTCCTATGTAAATTTAAGAATGACTTTATGCTTGTCCATCAGAAGTTTGTTGGCATTTATAATTGAGGTGATAGTAAACTATAGATTAATTTAAAGATGGGTGAGATCTTAAAGCCTAGGAAAAAATTAATAAAGATCATGTTGGTAATATACACCCTTGGTATCTCTTAGAGAAAAACACACTGTGGCACTCTTCCTCCAAGCCCAGAGTCCCAGAATACAAGAAATACTTTGACAATCCCCACGTCATACACTATAAGATAAAAACTAGCCCCTCTAAAAACTATCATAAAAAACAATTGAAGTCTGAGACTCCATCATTCTCAAGAGGAGCCTGAGACATGATAACCAGATGTAGTGTAGTATTCAGGAAGAGCAGAAGATACTAGGTAAGAAGAAATGCTAGATGAAGTATGATTAGTTAATATATAGATGTTGCGACTAGTTTCGACAAACAGTACCAAGGACATGTGGGTAGTTATTTCCCCCAAACCGACACACTCCTTTCTAGAGGGAGGAGGCTCATTGACATTCAGGAAGTGGGAGCTGGAGAGGGGATCAGTAACTAACACTGCTTGCTGCTCTTCCAGATGATTAAAATTCAGTTCCCAGCTTCCACATCAGGTGGTGCTCAACCGCCTCTAATTTCAGCTCCAGGGAATCCTCCATGGGCATGCACCACACACACACACACACACACACACACACACACACACACACAATCTTACAAAAGACTCGGGAAGTGAATAAAATGAAGCTCAGTCATGCGCAAAACTCACACCTCCCAGCAAACCCCTGAAGCAAGAGTCACAAGGCTTTTCCCTAAGGTTACAAAAGCCTTAGCCATCACTATGTGTTGCCATTCAGCAACCGTCAGAGCTCTGGTAGTTTGTGCAAGGAGCTCTAGAGATGGAGTTTCTGAGCTGTCTCTTGGTGCGGGAAAATTGTCTGTATTCTGTCAATCATGTTATAAATAAATGCTGATTGGCCAGGTAGGAAATATAGGCGGGAAAACCAGACAGGAAGTAGAAATGATGTAATGAGAACAGGAGAATTCTGGGAAGGAGGAAGTTGATTCCTCTCACTCCTGCCCAGACCACAAAAGCAGCCGGATGTGAGCTGCCCCACTGAAAAAAGGTACTGAGCCACATGGCTAACATAGATCAGAAAAATGGGTTAATCAAGATGTGAAAGTTAGCCAATGAGAGGCTAGAGCTAATGGGCCAATCAGCTTTATAACTTATAGAGATCTTTGTGTGATTTTCTTTGAGGCCAAACAGTTGTGGGGTACTGGGTGGGAAAGAAAACCCAAACTAGCAGACCTGGCCCTTCATGTTACAGTCTCTCATATTAGAGCATTTTTTTCTGTTATTCATGCAGCCTTTGAGTTACTCAGGCTCCTTTAAGTAACCCTTACCGTATGCACCAATAAGTATCTCCAATAAATTCACTGACTCACTAAGGCAGATGTGGGTGGAATAATTTCCTTGAGCAGTTCTTCGTGTTCTGTGCAAAGAGTTGTTTATTTTCATCCCCCCAGGAAAAGTCATAAGCCACAACTATGACATTACAAGGTCCAAACAGCCGGGGAAAGTGTACACTAAGTATATGGGACAATGGGATACTGTCACAATTACTTTTCGTAAATATAAGACTCCATAAGCAGAGTGTAGTAAAAATAAGTAGATTTAAATTGATGGATGATATTTAAAAGAAGGAAGAGGACATAACAGGTCTTTTGGGCCACCAACCAGCTTCCAAATCATGCCATGGAGACATTATTAATTATGAATGCTCAATTTTATCTTAGCTCTTATTTTAACCTCTTTCTCTTTATCTACATTTTGCCTCTGGTCTTCTTACCTTTCTTCCTACTGTGTATATATTCTGTGTTTGGCTGGTTAGCGTCAGCCTGTTTTCTGGCTCCCAGTACATCCCTCTCTTTCTCCCTCATTCTCTTCTTTCTTCTCTTGCTGGCCTAGATTTCTCCTACTTAATTGCTCTGTCCACCAGCCTCACCTGTCCCTCTCCTGCTTAGCTATTGGCCATTCAGCTTTTTATTAGCTCAATTAGGTGCCTTAAGCAGGCAAGGGAACCAAATGCAACACATCTTTACATAATTAAACAAGTACAACACCGAAAAATGTAACACATCTTTATATTGTTAAAAAGGCAGCAGAAACAAATGTAACACATCTTTGCCTAGTTAAATTAACATTTCATAACAAGAGAAACCATGGTAGAGAAGTAAACCATGAAAATTGACAAGAAAGGTTCAAGTAAATATAAATATTTTTATTTTGAGAACAACTACAGATTGATGATTTTTGGACCAAATTTGAAGGAACTTGGAAGGCACCACTCTAGTAAAAAAAAAAAAAACTGACCTAGCAAACTAAACATTACTTTTTTTTAGATACATCATAAAGTGAGGTAGCAAGGCAAAGCATAGCCTATAAGCTTGAGGGAGAAATTTCATTTACAGAATTACAGTTCATTAGAGCAGGTGCTTACAGAGAAGCAATGCTCATAAGAGAGCCTGAATGGTAATTGACAAATTTCTGAAGTTTATGTGGAGTTATAAACTCCCAGAGTTATGGTTATTGTTGGAAGACCAGTTGTCATACTTTTGTGTGTGGTTGTTCTCATGGTATATACAGCAGAAATGCCTGAGTATCCCATTCTTAAAGAGTTCTGCAGACAGTGTTTACTGAATCTAAATGACTAGGGTTTTTTTTTATTTGTTTTAGCATAACTGACCAAGGGGTTGGGAAACACCCAACAGTAGCCCATTGAGTCATGCTGTCCCAACAAGGAGAGGAGGGCTGAGAAGCATTTATGAAGCCCACAATACAGAGACAAAGCTCCCTGTAACAACGAGGCCCAACAAAACTGTAGCTCTCTCCCAACCCTTGAATCCCATCTTCACCTTAAAGAAGCTCTATTTAGAGTAATTTCTTTTAGGTGGTACTTGATGTAGGGAAATGAAGACAATGTTACAAGACTCTAAATAAGAAAAGACATAGTTTGAAGAAAAAGAGGAAGTCATAGAAGGAGAACCAGCCATGGCAGAGATGCGGCAACTACTAGATTGGAGACATAAGAGTTTCTTAGGATTTCCGTCTTTCTGGTTACACTGCTTGTCTCAGTTAGGATTCTCATTACTGTGAAAAGACACCACGACCATGGCAACTCTTACAAATGAAAACATCTAATTGGGGTGGATCACTACAGTTCCAGAGGTTCAGTTCATTATTATCATGGTGGAGCATGGTGGTGTGCAGGCAGATGTGGTGCTGGAGGAGCAGCTGACACTCCTACACCTTGCAGGCAACAGGAAGTTAACTGAGACACTGCATAGTATCCTGAGCATAGGAAACCTCAAAGCCTGCCCCCACAGTTACAAACTTCCACCAACAAGGCTGGACCCACTCCAACAAAGCTACACCTCCTAAAAGTGCTACTCCATATGAGATTATGGGTACCATTTCTATTCAAACTACCACACTGTCCATCTGTTCTCATATACTCCTAAGGACGTTAGTGAATAAAGGCTTACTCAACACAAGCAATTAAGACTCACTACTAGGATTCAAGGGTGATTCTAAGTAGGATGACTGATTACCACAATATTCCACATTAATAGAATACAGAACTAAAGTCATATGGCCATTTCAAAAATGCAAAACACAAGATTGACTGAACCCGACAATAGTCATAACAAAAAATAAGAGGAAATTACCTCAATGTAATTAAGGCCATACATCTGTGAACAGTTCATAGCTGAAATCATACTCAGTATAAAAATAATCAGACTCAGGTGACTAACCACTGTGTCAACCAACAAGGTCAACTAACAAAGCTGGAGTCAGAAACCATGCTAACTGGGTGGGCAACACACGAACCACACATGATCACCTTCTAGTTGGGCTAGTGGGACATGCATAGAAAATGAGGATCCTTCCCTGGCTCAGACCATGACAACCAGAGAATGAGCCAATCTCAATAGATATTACCTCAGCATTTGTCACTTTTTTTTTTTTTTTTTTTTGCCATGGCCCTGTAAAAATACCTAGATAAAGGAGAGGAATCCTGTGGATTTTTTTACCTACTTGGAAGGCACTCTAGGAAGTTCCTTTCACTCAATTTCTCACTTTTCTGTAATTTTTCTTGATAATGTTTATTTCTGCTTTGTATACTGCTTCAAGAGCCCTTGCCTTTAATTTTTATTGACTTGAGACAGTGAGTTGTCACAGACTGACCTTTGGTGATAACATGATGAGTGTACAGCACCTTAGGACCATGGTTCAGACACAGTTAGGCAGAGTGAGCTCTTGCCATACACAGAAAAAAACCCATAACCAGCCAACCAACCAAAAAAATCCTACCTCAGCACAAAATTAATATAAATTGGTTGTGTTTCTAATAACCAACAATATATTATGTGAAGAGGAAATTACTTTAAGAAACAAATCCTGCTTACAATAACATAAAAAGAAAAACCTAAAAACAAACATTAAAAATGCAAGATAGGTATTGACAATGCAAAATAGGCATGTATAAACCAAGAAAAAAATTTAAATAAGATCCAAAGAAAAAAATCATGTTGCATTTAATGGAAGACAATTTAAAGATATTAAAATGTTCATAATTCCAAAGAAGTTTACAGAGTCTATGAAAAAGCCATTAATGTCTCAATGATATTTTTCTTCCTTTTTTCCTTTTATTGAAAACAGATTCTTTTCTCATTCAATATATCCCTATTACAGTTTCCTCTCTACTTCTCCCAGTTTTTCTCCACATCCACTCTGTATTCACTCCCTTTCTGTCTCTCACTAGAAAGAACGGGCTTCTAAAACATAACAACCAAACATGACAAAATAAAATATAATAAGATAAAGCAAAAATGATGACATTGAGGTTGGACAAAGGCAACCCAACAGATTGAAAAGAGCCCTTCAAACAGGCACAAGAATCAGAGTACCACTTATTCACGTAAGTCACATATTTTTATGGAAGTCCCATAAAAATACTAGGTTGAAATTTTAATATATATGCAGAGGATCTGATCCAGATGAATGGAGGCCTGTGCTTGCTGCCTCAGTCTCTTCCAGTTCATATGACACTTGCTCAGTTGTATCAGAGGGTCTTTTTCTCCTGGTGTTATCCATCTTCTCTGATTCTTACACTCTTTCCACCTTCTTCTCTGCTAGGTTCCCTGAGTTCTGAGGAGAGGTGCTGTGAGACAATCGCCTTTTATTCTGCCCCTTGTATAATTTTTAATAAAATGCTGATTGGCCAGTAGCTATGCAGGAAGTAGAGGCGGGACAATGAGAATTCTGGGAAGAGGGAAACACATTCTACAGTCGTGACCCAGCCACAGAGGAAGCAGGACGTGATTGCCATGCCGAGAAAGGTACCAAGTCACATGGCTAACATAGACAAAAAATATGGGCTAATATAAGCTATAAGAATTAATTAACAAGAAGAGCCTGAAATATCGTACCAGTTTATAATTAATGTGGACCTCTGAGTGATTTCCTTGGGACTTAATGGCTGCAGGAACCAGGCAGGACAGAAAACTCAGTCAACAGAGAAGAAATTGATGGAGATATCCAGTGTACAGCTCTGTGTTACAAGGACTCTCTCTTCATAATGTCTGACTGTAAGTCTCTGCATCTATTTCTGTCTTCTGCCAGAGGAAGCCTCTCTGAAGATGAGTGAACAGGCACTGATCTCTGAGCATAACTGAATATCATTAAGAGTCATTTTATTGATAAATTTTTGAAATTATTTTTTAAGCAGTAGTGTTTGGTCTCTGGACTATCTAGTCTTTGGTTCTTTATCACCCACTGAGTGTTGGGTATGGGTTCCATCTCCTGTCGTGGGCCTTAATCAGACATTGATTGGATACTCCCCCAAGTTCTGGGCCACCATTGTCCTGGCATATCTTGCAGGCAGGGCAGATTATTGGTGAAAGTTTGGTGGCTGGGTTGGTATTTATCTTTCTCTTTTGTTAACCTGCAGAGTACTTTTCCACACCAAGAACACTAGAAAGTAGGAGTGAAGGTTCCATGTAGGCAACCAGCTCCATGTTCAGTGAATTCTTGTTGGAATTGTCCTCACCTGTGGCAATTCTGCCTTAGAAACAGCCTGGGTTACTTGAGGGTTTCCATGGGACCCCCTTCACCAATAATTTAATTGACTGTAACCCAGTCTTGGTACAGAATACCTTATTTGGTGACAAAAGATAGCCCATTGGGCTCCTTCTCCCCCATCATTAGCAGATCTCATTTGGGTCACCTTCATCTATTTTAGGGGGTTTCTACTGCACGAGGTTTCCATATCCTCTCTCAAATGCCCCTCAATTCCAGCTGTCTCTTCCTGAATTACGTCCCTCAACCTTATCTCCTCTTTCTGTCCCCACTCTATCCTCCAATACCAGTCCCTATCTGAACCCAGTCCATCCATATAATCTTCTCTATATCCTCCTTCCAGGGAGGTCCATGTTTCCCCACTTGCCCCTTTCTCTATACCTAAGCTCTCTGGGTCTACTGATTATTAAGTTGGCTATCATTTATTTAATGGTCAATATCCACATATTAATACTACATACCATATTTATATTTATGGATTTGTATTATTTACTCAGAATGATTTTTTTCTAATTCCATCCATTTGCCACAAATTTCATGATGTCTTCTTTTTTTTAAAGAGAGATGAGCAATATTCAGCTCTAAAAATATACCAGTTTTATAAATCTGCTCTTTTGTTGAGGGACATATAGGTTGTTTCCAGTTTCTTGCTATTGTGAATGAAGCCACTGTGACCATAATTGAGCAAGTGTCCTTGTGATAGGATGGAGCATCCTTTGGGTATATGTCCTAGATTTTGAGATAGCTTGATTTTAATTTTTTTTGAGGAACCACCATACTGATTTCCATCATGTCTGCACAAGTTTGCATTTCCACCACTTGTGTTATTGATCTTAGCTAATCTAATAGGTGGAAAATAGAATCTTAACTTTTGATTCACATTTCACTGATGGCTAAGGATGTTGAACATTCATTAGCCATTTGAGTTACTTTCATAGAGAATTTGCTGCTTATATTTGTACCCCATTTTAAAATTGGATTCTTAATTTTTGTGATATCTAGTTTGAGTTCTATATGCATTTTGGATACTAGTTTTCTATCAGATGTGGAGTTGCTAAATATCTTTTCCCATTCTGTAGGCTTCTGCTTTGTCCAAATGATGATGTCTTTTGCCTTACAGTAGATTTCAGTTTCATGAAGTCACATTTATTAACTGTTTATCTTCGTGCCTAAACTATTGATGTTTTGTTCAGGAAGTATTCTCCTGTGCCAATGTATTCAAGGCTATTCTCCATTTCCTCTTCCATCAGGTTCAGTATATCTGCTTTTATAGTTGAGGTCTTTGATCCTCTTAGACTGAGTTTTGTGCAAGGTTTTACAAATGGATTTATTTACATTCTTATACATGCAGACCTCCAGTTAGATCAGTACCATGTGTGGAAGATGTACCAGCTAAGCAGGCCAGGAGAACAGGAGACTGGATAGAAAATATGGGACTTTTATTTAGTGGATGTCAAGTGAAACAAGCCAGGCTCACAAGGACAAATATCACATAGTTTCTCTCATATATGCAGCTTTATGGGGGCATGAATGTAGAAGAGGAAGTATGAGTCTTGGAAAAAAAGGTCTCAATGGAGGGGTAAGGCCGGATAACACAGAGCAAAGGGGCAAAAACTTAATATATCACTTTTCTCTCAGATGGAGAATCTAGATTTAAGTATGTATATATATTTTTTCTTCTATGTATCTTTACTTCCCTATCTCCTAGTTTTCCTTCCCTGAAAAGCAGCCATTTGTTTTCCTGTTACATGAAAATATGTGTGTATAAATATACATACTTAAGAAGGGTGGATAGGGGAGCACGGAAGCACAATTCTTAAGTATGTATATTTATACACACATATTTTCGTGTAACAGGAAAGCAAATGGCTGCTTTTCAGGGAAGGAAAACTAGGAGATAGGGAGGTGAAGATACATAAGAGAAAGGAGAGTAGACGCAGGAAAGGACAGTGAGGAAGGTGATTAAAAGGGAGCTACAGTAGTGTGTGTATGCGTGTGTGTGCGTGCACACACACATATATCATAATGAAACTCAATATTTTAGATGATAACTGAAGCATAAATTTAACAAAGCTTCTGGGTGGACCACAACTTTACTCAGACCCCAAAGATGTCACTCAGATTTTGTGCAGCTGATGCCAAAAATATGGGTAATAAAAAAGTAGGTCCCCGAATAGGTTATGTCATGCAATAAAGCTTTCACAGAGCAAGGGAATAAAGTAAAGAGAAAACATATTCGGTGAAAATTTTTTTATGAATTATATATGAGGTAAGGGGGCTAAAAACCAGAATAGACCAGGAATGCAAACTACTTAATACTAAGTAACGGATCCTATTTCCAAAATGGGGCAAGGATTCACATAGAGATGACATAAAAGAAGTCATACAAACAGCCACAGATACATGGAACATCTTCTGATAATGAGAAATATGCAAATTAACCCACCAAGAAGAGTTATCTTAGACCCATTAGTTCAGCTAGTCTGGAAAATGATAGAAGATAGCAAATGTTGGCAGGATGTGGAGAAAAGGAAACAGTTTCTTCCTTACGTCCTGCTGATGATGTGGAAAGTTAGTCCAGCCTTTCTGGAAATAGCATCGGGCCTCCTCAACAAACTAAAAATGGAGCTGTCTTATGACTCAATGTTATATCTAATTCATTACCTAGAGCAAGTGATGTCAGCTTACCAACGAGATGTTGGCCTCTCCTCGGTAGCTCACTACTGTGTTACACTGTCTATGGTATGGAGGCAGTTTCTGTGTCTGTCAACAGATGGATTGATTCTTTAAAATCTCCAGGTCAGGAGGGGAAAGAACTCTCTTTGAACTGTGACATTAAATCAATAGGGGCTAGCCAACTCTCAGGATACCAACACACAGTGGAAAAGGAAGAGATGCATGGTCTTTCCTCATCTGGAAGATGGCATTTTGTAATTATTTTCTTTTAAAATATCCAGAAAGTAATTAATTGGGTTGATAGGTCTCTCAACTATTTTTTTTAAGATTTATTTATTTATTTATTTATTATATATTCAATGTTCTGCCTGCATGTATCCCTACAGGCCAGAAGAAGGCATCAAATCTCATTACAGATGGTTGTGAGCACATGTGGTTGCTGGGAATTGAACCCAGGACCTCTGGAAGAGCAGGCAAAGCTCTTATCCACTGAGCCACCTCTCCAGCCCCAGGTCTTTCAACTTTATTCCTTTTCCAGAGAGAGAAAATAAGACATCGATTGACCGGAATATGCATTCTCTTATTACAGAAACTGCTTTGCTACACTGTCACTAAAAACATTGAGGTTAGTGGAAATGTTGAAATTATTTTAAAATAAAATGTATGAAGAGCATAGATGATGACAGTGACTGAGATTCTCATCTCAATGAGCTGCCTTTTCTTACCACAGTGCACTGCGCTCTTAAACTGTTTACAAGCTAGACAGATCCAGGGGCTCAAACAGGATGTGGGTAAAGAGTCACACATGAAACCGGCTAGCCCAGACATGAGCTCAGCTGTCTAAACTCCAGTCTTCTAGCAACTGCAGGATTGCTGTATGCCAAATGCAGATTCCTGGGCATCAAGGGCCAGAAATGCTGCTCATTTGGCCTGGGTGGAAGAAGAACCATCCTCCCCTCCCCCAAATATTTTTTCCAGAAGATTTAAGATAGATGGTCAAGGAACCATATTTTGTGACATACTACTCAAAAAACTTCAATTTATGTGCTCTGACATGGATTAAGGGTGAGAGCTATGACTAAGAAAAGAGTAGAAGAAAAATGTCAACAATACTAAAGATTCCTTTGGAAGAAAATAAACTCCTGATCATATTTGCAGATTTCCCATGCTAGCTTTGTCATTTTCAACCCCAACGTGTAAAACTTCCCAGGTTCCCTGAAGCAGACACCCTTTGAAAGAAGCTCATCCACTTATTTCAGTGGTATCTATCTCTCTTCCCTTTGTGCTATTCCCGAGAGACAAGAACTAACTGGAGTGACTATTTTCCCACTCCCACACCCTTACCTTTTCTAGTACACCCCTTTTCAAAGAAGTCTGAGGACCCATGAGCATATGAAGTCTGTTAATATGGTCACCAATTCAGCTTTCCAGTATCACAGAGTTTTCATTGTGGAGACCTTTCATATTCTGGTTTACAGGTACTTTTGAAGTTGTTGGGAATAGGGTTGTTCCCTGATTTCTTTCATAGCTGTATATGAAAACTATTTGTTTGATATGTTGATTTTGTGTCTGGCTACAAAGTGCTTTCTGGTAAAAATCTTTAGTCCTTTAAGTGCAAGGTTATGACTGCTGCAAATATAGTTTCACTTATACTTCTTTAAAAAACATTTATTTTATGTGTGTAGATGTATTGTCTGGATGTAAATATATGCCCCACATACATGCAGAAGTTTACAAGGGCAAAATAGGATATTGGATCCCTTAGAACTTGGATTCCAGAGAGTTTTAGGTAGTGGGAATCAAACCCAGGACTTCTGGAAAGTTTTAACCCAGGTTCTTAAACACTGAGTCTTCATCATAGCCCCTCCTTATGCCTTTTCTTTTAGTCCTTCCCTTTCCTTTCCTTTCCTTTGTTCCTTTGCTTCTTCATTTTTCAGAAACTGTAATATATAAGTAGTAACAAAAGAGCAACAACAACAACAACAAAAACCAACAACAAAACAAAGCATTGATGTGGCACACGATGCCCGTCTGCTCTCTGTGCGCCACCATACAGTTCGGGAACCTGGCAAGGGGCTGGAGATTGAAACATACAAAGACTCACAGACAGAGACACAGATCATCCTTGATGCAAGAATTCTCCAAGAATGTCCCCGTTATTGTGTTCAGGGGCAGATTATATAGAGATAGCTATGCCCCAGCCAAACACACCAGAAACCACTCTCCTGCCATCAGGAACTCCTGAGGGTCTCATGCTCAGAGCAGCTGTAGGCACTCAGATGGGGGGGGATGACAAGTTGTCTACAAGAAATTCAGTATCTGGGGGCTCACTGCTCCCAACACATTGAGGCAAAATTTCTCCAAGAATATAATTGAGTTCATTTGACTTGGCAGTCTACTGTGAGGCATGGGGATTGCCAGGGTTTGTATGGTTTGTATGCCCACTGAGATTCCACTTGACAAAACTAATTTTTCTTTTGTGAGACACTGTTAATTGCAGAGAGCTTCTGGGTTACATTTGGGAGACCGTGTCCAATTCTCCCTCTTAGTGCTAGGACCCCATTTGACTTATAAATGTTCATAACCCGTGCATTCTGCCTTAGTCGCTGTGAGTTCATATGTGCACTGGCCCTGTTGTGTCTGGAAAACAAGACTTCCTTGGTATCCTCCATCCTTCTCTGGCTTTTAAAATCTTTCTGCCTCATCTTTCTCAAAGTTCACTGAGCCCAGACGGGATAGGTTTGATGGATATCTCCCATTTAGGACTGGGCGTTCCAAGGTCTCTGTACATTATACAATTGTGGATATCTGTATTTGTTTCAATCTACTGCAGGTGGGAACTTCTCTGATGATGGCTGAGGGAGACACTGATGTATGTGTATAGCTGACTGTCAGTCATTCTATTGATACATTTCTTCAGAAGAATAATAGTATTTAGTTTTCCCTAGGTTCACACCCTATTTGATTCTAGGTTCTTGGCCACCCAAGTATTGTCAGGCATGGGTTCCATCTCCTGGAGTGGACATTAAATCAAATAACATAATAATTGGTTACTTCCAAGACTTTTGTGCCACTCTTCACCAGGGTATCATGTAGGCAGGTCCCAATTGTAGATTGAAGGTCTTATAGCTGGCTTAATATAATGCTTTTCTCCTTTGGTAATGTGTAGAGTACTTTCTAGTACTGTGAACACTATCTCATAGAGGTGAAGAAGGCTCTATTTAGGCAGTAGTTTAGCTTTTCCATGTTCAATAATATACATAGGTGTTGTTTTAGGCAATAAGGGCTTACCATCAGTTTATGGAGAACAACACAAAGTCTTGGCAATACCTTGAGTTGTATAGGGATTCCCGTGAAACTCCTTTGACCCACTACTCAATGAGATATAACCCAGTCTTGATGCTAGAGCTTTCATTTGATGGTGAGGAATACCTAGTTCAAGCTTTGTCTCCCTTTGGCTTGGTGATTGCATTTAGATTTCTTTCATGTAGGTGTAAGCATGAAGAAACTTATAAGCCAGGTGTGGTGGCACGTGCCTTTAATCCTAGCACTTGGGAGGTAGAGACAGCCAGATTCCTGAATTCAAGACCAGACTGGTCTATAGAGAAGTTCCAGGTCAGTCAGAGCTACAGAGAAACACTGTCTCAAAATATAAAACAAATAACAAAAAGAAGTTTCTATTAGTTTTGGTTGTCCTTCCTCCAAGTTCCCTCCCCTTCTTCCTCTGTTCTCATCTATGCTCCCTTGTCTATCCATAACTATATGTTATATTTCCTCTTATTTAGGAACCTTTGGGAATCTGGCTCCTTTGAATCCTTTACTCTATACCCAACCTCTCTGGTCATACTGTTTTAACATGCTTAATGAAGACTTTAAAGATACCACCCACAAATGTTCAGATGGCACCAGGAAGCAAGCAAACATTGATATCCTATCATCCGAGTAAACTAAACTAAACTTAAACTAAAGCAAATCAGAATAAATGAACAGGAACACTCCATTCTAATAAAGGAATATTTAACTAAGAAGAAATTATTTTAAACATATATACACCAAACTCTGATAAACACAATTAAAAAAAATATACTGCTGCTACATTTAAAGATACAGATTAACATTAACATAAACAGTAACTGATTTCAATGCCCTGCTTTCTCCAATAGAGGAATCCTTTGGACAGAAACCAAACAGAAAAACGTCAGAATTAACTGACACCATGCATCAAATGTACTATAGCAGATATCTGTAAAACATTTTGTCCAAACCCCAAGGAACACACATTCTACTCAGCATCACATAGAAGTCTCTCTAAAATAGACCACATCCTAGAAACAAAACAAATTTTTACAAATCATAAAAGAGTAAAATAGCTGTGTCCCTGGCCATAATGCACTAACACAAAATTGGCAACAGACAAATATCTACTAAATACACAAATTCATGTAGATTAAATAACTCATTACTGGATAATAAATAGGTCAAAGAAGAAATCAAAAAGAAATAAGATTTTTTTGGAACTAAATGAAAATGAAAATGTACACCATAGAACCTCTGTGACACATTGAAAGCAGTCCTATGATGGAAAATTTTTCGTTTTTATTGAAAATACACTTTTTCATGCAACGTATTCTGATTACAGTTTCCCCTCCCCCAACTCTTCCCAGTCACTCCCATCTCCACTTCCCTTTGGATCCATACCATTTTTTTCCTCCCCTTAGAAAAAAACAGGCTTCTAAGGAGTAAACAAAACAAAACAAATCAGAGTAGGACTAAAAAAGCTAGCAGAAGAAAATGAACCAGAAAGCTCAAAAAATGCATATAAAGATGCAGAGACATGTATGCTTGTACACATAGGAATCTCATAAAAACACAAAGTCAGGAGCCATAAAATACATGCAAAGGATCTGTAAGGTTAAAAAAAATACTGAAATGACATTATGAGACAAAGAACCTCCAAAGATGCTGCTGAATTCTATTTGCATCAGCCATTCACTTCTGTGCATAAAGCCTACCCTTAAGAGTTATTTGATTCTAATTGTCTGCTCTATTGTGAAGAGAAATGGAGACGTGGGTCTGCGGAAGGTAGGGGACTGGGAAGAGTGGATGGAGGGAAGGCTGTTGTTAGTACATACTGTATAAGTAATAATAAAGTTTCAAAAATGTAGAAATAGAATCAATAAATAAGTTAATGATGAAAGGCAAAATTTCAAAAGACAAGAAAAAGAAATCAAATTCAAACACAATTGAAGTAAGGAAATAATAAAAAGGAGACCAGAAATTAATGATATAAAAGCAATGAAACTGATAGAATGAATCAAGGATCCAAGAGCTACTTCTAGAAGATAAACAAGTTTGATTGACAGGCCCTGATCCAACTAACCAAACGGGAAAAAAAAAAAGAGAGGGCCAAATAAACAGAATAAGAAATGAACAGGGAAACATTACAACAGACACTAAAGAAATTCAGAGTATTATAAGGGAATACTTGAAAACCTGCACTCCATCAAGTCAGAAGACCTAAAGGAATTGGACCACATTGCACATTCAGTCAAACCATCAAAATAAACCTAGAAAAATAACCTAATACCTAAACCTAAACAGACTCATACTGAATGAGAAAATTGCAATAATAATTAAAAGCTTTACAGAAAAATCCTAACAGACTTTCAAGGAAAAGCAAAACCCAATTCTTCTTAAGCTATTCAAATATAAGAATCAGGAGCCTTCTCAAATTCTTATCATCCTAATACCCAAAGAAAGTAAAGACATAGCATCAACAAACAACAATAAAACTATAGGTCAATAACTTTGATGAACATACACTCAAAATACTCAATAATATACTTATAAACAAAGTACAGACATACATAAAAAAAGACTACCCACCATGCCCAAGAAGGATTTTTCTTTAAATGCAAGGATGTCCAACATAAGCAACACAAGGAATGTGATAAACCACATCAGTGGACATAAAGATGAAAATTTGGTGATTATCTCAATAGATGCAAAAAAAAAGCCTATGACAGAACACCTTCACAATAAAAGTCTTAGAGAATATAGTTCTAAATGAAACATACCTCAACATAAAAAAAGCTATAAATGCACCCTACAGCCAATATCATCTTAAATGGAGAAAACTTGAAACAATCCTACTGAAGTCAGGAATAAGATAGGGATGTCCACTGTTCCCACTCCCTTTCGATGCTGTGCTCAAAGTACTAGCTGGAGCAATGGAGTGAGAGAAGGAAATTAAAGGGATACAGATAGTGAAAGAAGAAGTCAAACTGTTTCTATTTGCAAGTAATATGATGCTATACATTAAAAATCCCCTAAATTCTACCAGAAAACTTTTGGACATTGTTGGGGGGGGGACACTTGTTCATCCTGGCCACCCAGAACCAAAATAATCACAGAGAAACTGTATTAATTAAATCACTGCTTGGCCCATTAGTTCTAGCTTCTTATTGGATAACTCCTACATCTTAATTTAACCCATTTCTATTAAACGGTGTATCACCAGAAGGTCATGGCTTACCAGCAGAGTTTCAGCACGTCTACCTCTGACCATGGATCCATGGCATCCCCAGACTCTGCCCTTCTTTCTCCCAGTATTCAGTTTAGTCTGCCCCACCCACCTAAGTTCTGTCCTATCAACAAGCCAAGGTAGTGTCTTTATTCATTAATGGTAATCACGGCATACAGAGGGACTCCCCCATCAAGACATGGCAAATTCAGCAATGTGGCAAGATACAGACTCAATACCACCAATAAATAGCTTTTCTATAAACCACCAACAAACATACAAAAAAAGAGATCATGGACACACCTTCATTAACAAAATTCTTAAATAAAATAAAAGATCTAGGAATAGAACCAACCAAGGAAGTGAAGGATCTCTATAATAAAATCATTAGACAGCTGAAGAAAGAGACAAAAACATTACAAATTGGAAAGACATCATATAATCATGGATTAGTAGAAGTATTATTATAAAATGACCATTTTATCAAAAGCTATTTACAGATTCAATGTAAAAGCAGAAGTTCATGAGATCTGCAGGTATCACCAAAGGTTGCTATGTAGAAACTGAGAACTTGGGCTTGGAATCAGGTGTCAGAGTTCTCTAATAGTTGTCTGACCTGGGTTCATTTCTTCATTTTGAAAATGGAGTTAAGAATGTTGTTTAAGTCACAGGTTTGGAGGATCCATTAGGCTCATTCCTGATGACTCTCAGCATGCAGCCTGTCCCCTAATAAAGATACATGCTGATCATGTTTAAAAAACTGTAGCACTTTGGCATTCCATTGATGTTATTAGACATTCTAGGTTATGATTACATATGAAGGCATGATATGGTAAAGGACACTAAAAAGAAAGAACTGTCAAAGTTTTTCTAATTTTTTAAAAATACAAATAAAAATTTAAATACTAGCAGATGCAATTTTGAATCCTATGTCTGAAGACCCTATAATGTGGGTATGAGTCTGTTCCAGGTATTCCAGAGAATAATTTTAGTTAGGTTTCTTTAGAGGAGCAAAACTGAGAAAATATGCATATACATATATATACACACACAGACATACACACACACACACACACACAGAGGATTTAGTAGAGTAGCTTACAGGTTGGGGTATTGCCAGCATGATGGCTATCTCCCTATAAAAAGGTGTTTTTCAAGAACATGCTAATTGTTCATTCAGTCTACCAGGTTGGATGTCTCAGCCGGGTCTTTGGTCTGTGTTGGAAGAAGTAGGTTCTCATCCCAGTGAAGAAAAACTTCAGCAGCAGGATAGATGAACTTGTCATCCAGAGTGAGGGCAAGCCAGCCAAAAGCAAATGTTTCCTTCATCCTTGTTCTTTTATGCAGGCTGCTATCAGAAGTTGTGGCTAGATTTAAGGTGGGCCTTTTGACATCAAATAATTCAGATGTAGTGTCTCTTCCAACCTCAAAAGATCCAACAAAGAAAATCCTTCACAGGTGTGCCCATCTATGTGGGTTTAAGTTGATTCCAGACATTGTAAGACGACCGTCAAGATTAGCCACCACATAATCTGGCACTTTTAAGGGAATGTCTCATTTGCTTCTTCCAATATCCCTGTTCCAATTAACATTGATTGTCAGCTTGATGGGATATAGAGAGTTTCTACAGAGTTGAGGTGAGACTATCTAAGTATTGACACAGCCACAGAGACATTTTTAAATCTGAAAAGAAAATCTTTATTGCTCCTTACTGCTGCATAGGGAACTTGCCCAAAGCATGTAGCTGGGAGCCTCATTGCTTTTCGACATTTTTTTTATGGACAAAACAAAACACACCCTGGTTGATACACTTCAGTTAGCAAGAACAAGTAACAAGAAGCAAAACTACAGAAGCCAAAAGGCAGTTTGTACATTTAGGGATTTTCCAAAATCCTGAAACTATTGACTAGGTCTTTGATGGGTTAGGTCTCTGTTCCCATTTTGGCAGGTGTTGGAGCTACTTGCTGGGTTTTAAGGTCAGAATGGTGCCTCCCACATGACGTCAATTTTGCTAAGGTCAGGGATCTCTTCCATCTAAACATGGGTGGTGTCATCCCATAGGCTGGATTCTGGAATTGCATAAACAGAAAGTGAGCTGAGTACCAGGGTTTATCTCTCTCTGCCTCCTGACTGTGTGCACCTCAAGCTTTAGTTGTCAGGGCTTCCTTGCCAAGATGGACTTGTACCTTCAAAATGTAAACTGCAAATAAACCCTTTATTCCTTACGTGGTTCTTGTCAAGTATTTTGTTCTGCAGTGACAAAAATAACTATTGCAAAGCCCATGAGATTGATATTTGAATATTCATTATAGAGTGAAGAACTCAGAGACTTGTAAGTGATTGGACTCAGATCACATGGTTGGTGACAGACAGATTATGTATGCGAACAAGTTCTTTTTCCTCCTACGTACTGCATTCCTTTCCAATACTACATCATTTTTCCAATCCAGTTGCCCATATCCATCTGTAGATACTAGCTCTTTTTCTTTCACTGAAGGCAGAAATTGGTTCTAGCGAGGAAACTGCTGCTTGCTGACAGCTAATGGAGAGGAAAACTTATCTACGTTTATAGCACGAAAGAGTCTCTACTCTTCCACCACTTCGTTATCCAATTAACCTTGGCCGTTGAACTGTGATTCTACATTAATACTCGTTTAGCGACATGATATCTAAATTTAACTCAAATGACATTTTCTTTTGTTGAACATATTTATAATAAAATATCTGAAGCAATTGATTAAAACTGTTTAGAACTTGGAATCTTTAAATCATTCATTTCAAGCACTCTCCTATACTGTGAAACGAGCTGACTCCTTCTGATTTGCATTAAGTTTGTAACAATGCGTAGAGTTATATCCACTCATAAAAATAAAGATTCATGGAATTTTCTATAACCCATCTGCTTTCATGATATCTTTATTGAATTCCCTTTGTATTGTTTATCAAGACATATTAAGGGCTACAAATTCAAGGCAGGGGCTTTCTGTGGGAAACAATTCTACTTGCATTGTGAGGACTTAGCTTGGGATTGTATTCTGTTCCTCCATTAAGGACAAATATTCTTGGGCATTGTATCTGTGATACAAATGCAGATTGAACATCTTTTGTGTGGTACTATTCACCTCCACAATGGCAATGCTTTGACACACATAATGTGATCATTTAACAATCTTTCTACCAAAGATGCAAAC
Source organism: Microtus ochrogaster (assembly GCF_000317375.1). Taxonomy (NCBI): domain Eukaryota; kingdom Metazoa; phylum Chordata; class Mammalia; order Rodentia; family Cricetidae; genus Microtus; species Microtus ochrogaster. The sequence continues at coordinate 69,743,325 of NC_022011.1, read as the reverse complement.
CTTTGCATTACCTGCAGTCTGATAAACAGTCCACAACTAGCTAACAAAGAGAAAAGGGAAAGCAGAGAGGAAAGGCCAAAGCTGTTATCATTCAGAGCTCCGATACACAGCTGAGTTTTTCAGCTTTTTGTAAAAGTCGGCTTACTAGACTCCTTTTCACCAAGAGAACCTTCTGAGTGAACCAAAAGATTAAGTTCAATTTTTCCCATTGAGAAGCTCATCAGAGGGCTTATAAATATGCCTTTCTTGAGCGACTTAAGTTTAAATTTAACCGTTAACGAAGGCACTTCATCTGTCGTGGCCACCTTTTGAACCCAATCAGCTCAAACTTCCTCAGTTCAAAAGTACAAAGAGTTGATGATTAGAAAGAATCTTTCTTTGGGTTTTCCAGGCTTGTTTAAAGTACTCTCCTTTTATATTTTAAGCCACCCTTTTGTGACTTTTTGATTTTCCAAGTTCTTTTTTTTTTTTATTTGTCCATTGTCCACAAATATTGTGGAGCAGATTTTACTGAGGTTCGGTTATGTGGTAAGGGAGCTTAGTGAAAGTGGAAAAAGGAATTGTTTTGTGTAAAATGTAAACAGCAGCAAAATAACAGCTTATGACATTGATTTATGACTTGTGACATTAGAAAGGAACGAAGAGTTCGACAAGCCTGGAATCCCTTGTTTTCTTAATAATGGTCATAAAAACTAATATAATATTTTCTTGTGTCTGCAAGGGTCTCACAATTTATTATTCTGTATTTTTCTTTCCTTTTTCTGTTTGTTCTTTTTTGAGACAGTTCTTTACTTTTCCAACATCTGGTCAACTGTCCCCATTTTCACCCTGTTTTATGGTTATGTTTTGTGTTTAGCTTAAACATTGAACTCCAACTATGCAGTGCAGGGAGTAGCCGCAAAAAGAGGAACTGTTGCCTTGATTGCTCTATTTTAAATGTCATGTAAATAAAGCTTTTCTGCTTTTACTGCCAAAATAGATCCTAAATCTGACCAATCTGACCAGCTCATAAAATGAGTGTTTCTGCCTCCACTCTGCAAAAGCAGGGCAAGCCAGCACTTTATCTAAATACCTAAATTATTTCTTTTTTCTGTCGAATATTTATCTATTTTACACCCCGACCACAGAAAATAGCAGGCCTCCCGTGAATGTCAACAAAGCATGACATATCAAGTTGCAGTAACACTAAGAACCTTCCATTTGTATTAAGGCTGGGCAAGGCAACCAGTGGGAGGAGTAGGGTTCTAAAAACCAGCACAAGAGTAGCAACAGCCCCTCCCCCACTGTTAGAAGTCCCACAAGAGGACCAAACTACACAACTGTCACATATATGTAAAGAGTGTAGGTTGGTCCCATGCAGGCTCTCTAGTTTTCGATACATTCCGACATCCAGTTAGACCAGCACCATTTGTTGAACATACTTAATTTTTTCCATTATATAGTTTTGGCTTTTTGTCAAAAGTAAGTTATCAATAGATGTGTATATTTACGTCTGGGCCTTTGGCTCGATCCTATTGACTAACCTGTCTGTTTTCATGCCAATAACATGAAGTTTTATTATTATGACTCTGTAGTACAACTTGAAACCAGTAATGGTTCTACCTCCACTGTTTCTTCTATTGTACAAGATTGTGTCAGCTATCCTGGTTTTTTTGTTTTTACATATTAAATTGAATATTGCTAAGTATTGTTCTTTCAGGGTCTGTAAGAATTATGTTTGGATTTTAATGAGGACTGCATTGAATCTGTAGATTGCTATTGATAAGATGGACATTTTTGCTTTGTTAATCCTAATGATGCATGAGCGTGTGGGCTTTTTCCATCTTCTGATATCTTCTCCAATTTCCTTCTTCAAAGACTTGAAGTTTTTTTGTTTTTTTTGTTTTTTTTGTTTTTTTCCGAGACAGGGTTTTTCTGTAGCTTTGGAGCCTGTCCTGGCACTAGCTCTTGTAGACCAGGCTGGCCTCGAACTCACAGAGATCCACCTGCCTCTGCCTCCACTGCCTGGCAAGACTTGAAGTTCTTGCCACACAGTTCTTTTACTTGTTTGGTTAGAGTTACTCCAATATATTTCATATTATTTGTGACTACTATAAAGGGTGTTGTATCTCTAATGTTTTTCTCAGCCCATATATCATTTATATAGAGGAGGGCTACTGATTTAAGTTAACCTTGTATCCAGTCACTTCACTAAAGGTGTTTATCAGCTGTAGGAATTCCTTGGTAGTAGTTTTGGGGTTGCTTATGTATACTATCATATCATCTGTGAATAACGAAACTTTGACTTTTTCTAATTTGTATTCCCCTAGATCTCATTTAATTGTCTTATTATCACCAGCAGTGGCTCCATGACTTCTAACTCCGCCTTCCTCCTTCCCTGCTATAGGCCAAGCCAGTTTCTTTATTCATTAGCCAATAAAAGCAACACACAGACAGAAAAAGCTCCCACATCACTCTTTTAGACAAGGCTGGCCTTGAACTCACAGAGATCCACCTGCCTCTGCCTCCCGAGTGCTGGGATTAAAGGCTTGCGCCACCACCACCTGGCCAATTTATTTTCTTTATAATTCTTATTTCTGTTTGGAATAATCTTCCGATTTACTTTATTGTTTAGTTACTATATAGATGCTGGGTAAATGCATATCAAATGAGCTTAAGAGTGCTGTGCATTAAGAGAAAAGATGAATGTGGTTTCCCTACTAAGAGCAAGAGTTCTCTATGTGTTAGCTGTAGCAGGAAGATTTGTTTTAAGCCATTATAATGTATAAATATGAAGATACATAAATAGTCCATTCCTTTGCCAGTTTCATAGCAAAACCTTTACTCTAGTTTCTCAGCTACTCAGAGAAATGATTCCCAGAGGCTAAATGTGTAGCACATTTAAATAAACATATTTAGGGGAAAAAAACCCTTAAGATAAAGGAAAGCCATGCAGAAAAGATATTTTTGGAGTGATGTGCCATCTGATTGTTAATTTTTATCTCTGCTTATGTCAGAGAACAGAAAGTGTGTCATGACATGCTTCTGAACACCTCCCCTAGGATTTGCCGCCTAAGTTATAACTCAGTTTGTCTTGTAGAACTTAAAAAGGTATAGAAAGCAATTGATTTCTCTGTATCTAAAAATTGTGAAAGAAAATTACCTGGCAGAAACTGGGGGAGGGAAAGATGTAAGAAGGACAACCCCGTGGGAAATGAGTTATGGGGAACTGCCTGAATATTTCTATCCATTTGGAAATTTGAAAGACCTTGTTTTTACTCTGTTCATCAAGCAGATTTCTAGTAACCCACTTTTCTCACCATGCATGAAGGGAAAGAAGGTACTGTGATTTAAATCACTTGGAATTATTGGTAAAGAGTTTTATAGATATTTGCCAGTGGATAAAGAATTATATTTACAAAGTTTAATTCCTACCACCTGGAAATCAGTGGGCTGTTTATGTGTGTTTCTAATGGTTAAACTGAAACCTAGAGACACAGACAGATTTAGCTAAACAAGAAAGGGCCAAGGTGAATGTTTGTGATAAATTCTGTATATTTTAATCTTACTTTCATTTTATTTTTTTTTCTCTCTTGCCAGTAAGTGACCTGGATTAGAGGCTTCTGCTAAACAAAGAGTATGAGCTTGATTATGCATTGTATTAGCATGGTACTAGTAATCTTATTATCACCATAAGATCTGAGATTCAGGTTATCAGTATAGAGAAAAATAATAGATTTTATACTAATAAAACAGAACAAATGATAGCTTTTGCAGAGGTATAGATTGTATTATCTTACTTATACTTTTGTTCAATACAGAATCAGTTTGTTAACTATTCCCACAAAATGGTGATACCGGACAGCTAATTAAAGTGTCTTTCATTCTTGCCTCAATTTCAAAATGTTGTTAGGTCACAATATTTGCTATTCACTTGATCCAAGCTTGGGTTCTGCATCACAGGCAGACAAATGGGTAACATGATTTTTGAGCAGACTTAAGAGGCAATCCAGCAGTGATGATGCTACATGTTGACAGGACAATCCAATAGTTATCGACTAGGAAGATTTAAAATAAGTCACAGGGAGAAGTATTAGATAATAGAGATGTCAGAAGCCAAACAGAGGGGAAGGGACCTGTAAAGCGAAGTCATGGAGCAGGAGAAGCCTTCATAATGAGGAAGCCACATGCAGCAAAAGCCACGTGAACAAAGATGTTACCTGTATGGGGCAAGTGAGTCCAAACAGGAGTGAAAGGAGGCCATAGATAATGTCCATGCTACTAAATCAATTGTTCTAAGGTTGAAGATGTTGTGGATTACAGATATCATTAGATAAAATTAACTTTCTTTTAAAAAATATATCTATCAGAATTTTTTTGAGGTTCCTTTGTTAAAATGTTTCTAAAATGAGCCATGGTAAGTGGATAACTGGAAATTATCTGTTCCTTGGAGGCGTTTAAGAAACTAACAAATCTTTGGGTGGGTCTTCCCTAATTTTTCACTAGCCCATTTTCCTCTGATAAAGCTTGTTCAACTATTTTGTAAATTGAAAACTAAAACTGGATTCCTTATAAAAGGAATTTCTTAGTCCCAGTTCAACACTCCAGAAAAACAACAACTAAGACTACGTCATTATCTTCATGACAATCTACTAAATACAAGAATATAATCATAAACCTTAAACCTCTAGCATACGTTTATACCAATAAAATGGTCACAAATTCTTTCTTTAGTAACACCATATGACATAGTACCCAGAGTAACTCACCTGTTTGCCTCTGGATGAATGTGTCTTTTTAGATTTGGGGAAAACATTCTGTCCTGTAACTGTTCTCCTAATGAGTACAGGAGAAGTCATTAGCTTTCACTCCATTCAGTTTTTTCATTGTTAAATGAGGGAAGTGACAACTTCCATCTTCATGGTGTCCTATGTTCTTTGTTTACTGTTTTCAACCGTTATGAGTGAATGTGTAAAAAATATGCCTGACAGTCTGAGTGGAATTACATCAAGAGATACAATGACAATGTAAGGGAGCATATCCACCCTATTGCTACCTGAAACAATAATATAATTTAAGTAATGGTCTCATAGCAAGGTTAAGGTTCAACTCCTGCCCTTGGGCCTACAACACATTTTACAAGGATGGGAAATGGAGGTGATCCTTAGTATTACATCTTGTTCAGTAAAAAAGTGGGGTCCCAAGTCATTATTTTGGTTACTACGAGTTAGTGTTGAGGATCAAATTCCCAAATATGTAACGTATCATTTTAACTTAGTGCTTAATAGGTTTTAAACAGGAAGTTCAAAATTCTTAACACACCGAGTGGAAGTAGTTTCTTTCTCAAAGAGCCTAGAAACACTAGCTTGCTCGAGTCCATTGTGATTTCCCAAAAGACCAAAGCCTGCAGCATTTTCCAAGCTTCTTTGACCTTCAATGTGTTGTTTTCTGGATTTTGCAATTAAAAATTGAGAAGTGATGAATAAGAAACATAATCTCCAAGGATCCAAGCTGCTTGGGCATTGACTGTAAATGATGATTTCTCTAAAGTCTTTCTCCAGAAACTAAATGAGAACAATGTTTAAAACATTTGTTATCATGGTGGGCACAGAAGGTGCACTGAGTCAATGTTGAAGATTTTCAGTTACTATTTTTTTCTTTCTTTGGGGGACATTGCCTTTTAAAGTGATCATGAGAAATAAATCCTGCTTGAGATATGTAACAACTGTTATGACTCAGGCAATGACTAATTAGAAACGAACAACTGTTATTATTCATTGTGATATGAAGGTTGTCCCAGGAAATGGGTAAAGGTGGACAATTAAGACAAATATCAGAACCAGGGATTTATATCAATAACAGTGAAACAAGTTTAATATTTTAATGCTCCGGTACCTAAACGAGTACATATATCTATACTAGTACATCTGCCCACTGCCAACTTTCACATAATTTCACATGGATTCAGACAAAGAAAATATACAGAGCAAAGACACAATGCGGTACTATAAAAGAAACAACTCAAAGAGTCAGAGATACTTTTTCCAGCAAGGTGGAGACACGAGGGAAAGAGGTGGGCAGGAAACCTGTCTTAAATATTTACAGGTTTGTGAGGTGGAAGACAGCTAGACTTATGGTTTGTTTTCACAGGGTTCAAGCAAAAACAGTTAATACAAGAAAACATTAGGGGATGAAAGTCCAGCTTTAGACAATGAAGTTTTCCAAATTCAGAAAAGTTTAGAGGATGCTCCTATGAAGTACCACATTCTCCATTATTAAAAGATGTTTGCAAAGACAGAGCCAAATGCATGGATGCAAATGTTAAGTGGGTGTCCTGAAGGAGATACAGTTACTAAACAGCTCTGTAGATCCTATCAATCTCAAGTATCTTTGGTCCAACAGGCAGGGGGTTCTCAGTTATAACTGTTGCATCGCCATGAACAAATTCTGTACAGTATATTGTTTATTCCCATCTTTAGCCATAAGAAAAGTATGAGAATTATGTGATTTTAATAGCAAGACAGGCTTCTGGTATGTTATAGAATAACTTGAGAACTTGTTCACATTTAAAAGACTATGAACCCCAGGAGGGATAAGTAAAAGAAATCCCTATCTCAGGGAAAACAGCTTGAACCTGTGAAGAATTTTGAAACATTCACTTTTGTCTTAATTCAACACCCAAATGTATTTATTTGCATAATAATGCCAGCTACATTAGTGAAGAAGGGGCCAACAGGGTGTTAAGGAGCAGGGCACACAAAGAAAGAATGAGGAAGGTAGGGAACAGGAGGGCATCAAGTGGAAGTGTGGTGTATTTTATTTACCTGTGCCCTTGACTTTTTCTTGCCTTCACTTTTGCCTCACAGAGTCCCATCTCTATGATCACTGGGTTTTTCATCTGTGAAGGAGGCAGTTGGTTGAAACTCTGTGTCTTCATCCAGGCAACATTTAAAAAGTGCACACTCAGTAACAGGCACTGTGTGATGTGACCATTCAGGTCGCCACTGATTCTCTGATTTTCCAAATCAGTGACCAGAAGCTTAAGATGCTGGGCAGCCAGGTGTTGCGTTTGCAAAGCTCACAATAGAATTCCCCTCATACAATTTGATTCAGTTGTATCAGATGACACTCAAGTGAAAGGGCTATAAACATTAGAACCTATCTTCTGTATGCATATTATCAATATACTCATATCAGTTTACAAAGAGCACAGGGATTAGAGGTGAATAAAGAAACAAATTCTTGTGAAGCTGCCACCGATCTTGTCTTTAGAATGACTGAATTTTGACTTATTCTCTGATTCATTTTCCTCTTCTCCCTTGGGGTTTTGGAAATAAGTAATAAGTGGCTCCCTAAATTCTATTCCCAAATCTTCAGTAGGCATGAATTTTGTTCTCAGATATAAAAACTTCAAAACACTGTTGCCTGGGGAGTGCTATGCCATGCGGTGAATGGGAAGAGTAGATGTAAGCCTTGGGCTTTCTGGCACATATTAGCCACTTTCATAAAAACCAGCCTCTTGTAGAGAGGCTGCCTAGGATTTCTTCATCATTTTGGCCCAAAAAGAATGGGCTTGTTTGATTATGCATTTGGGTTTTTTTTGTTAGAAATACAAACAACTGTAAGGATCATTTGCAAATGTCCATGTACACTGGACCAAAGAACTATTAACGTTGAGAACTCAGTATTGGGATGTTGCAATATAAAGGAAGAAAAACAGAGGAAATCTCAATTCAGATAAGTTGGCATGCGCGTGCATGTGCATGCATACACACACACACACACACACACACACACACACACACACTTTTAGAATGTATTAGCATAATGGGAAAATGGCCAGCCACTGTCATGGGTTTTACCTCTTCACCTGGATGCACCATTAAACAGAAAGCAATCTGATCCCCTATTTTGAAGAGTTACATATGATGTGTGTGTGTGTGTCTGTGTGTTTGTGCATGAGACAGAATTTCATGCATCTCACGCTGACCTCAAGTGCCACATAGCCACACATGGGATCAAACTCCTTACAGGTGATTTTGCAGTGCTGGGGTCAAACCTGGTGCTGTATGCATGTTAGCCAAATATTCTACTCACTGAGCCACATGCCCAGCTCAGTTTTGCTATGTTCATATTTATGCTTCACATTTCGGTCTTTACCATACAGATAACCTCGACAAGTTGCCTACACTTCTTGCACCCTAGTGGTTTCATTTATAAAATTATAGAAGAGAACAGCTGCCCCACAAGGCTATTGGGAGGATTAAAGACTTTTGGAAAGCACTTGACTAACCATTGGTTCACAGTAAATGTTTATGTATGATTCTTATCAGTATTATCATTATTCTGAGACATTTACTTGCCCCAAGGCTCTAAGTTCTTAAGAAAGATAAATGCAAAATAAACGGCAACAGCTTTCTGCTCCAAAGATCTTTTTCCTTTTATTTCTCCATTCGGGTATGGACTGGAAATCAGGAAGTACATCATTGCTTGTTAGAATGTGCACATCAGAATCAGGCGGAACAGGTACTCATTTATAATGCACATTCTGGGATACAACACCAGAGAATGTAGTCTAGAAATGCATTGTTTTAAATGAGGTATCCAGAGAATTCTCCAGCCAACTGGAGACTTATGATAACAGAGCAGAGCAAGCCTGGCCTGCTTTTGCTTACTTAAAGCAATAATTCTGTCTGCAAGTGTATGTTATACAGAGCCACTCATCTCTCAGGATAGGATCATATTTAATAGATGCAGGCAGTCTCCAGTCTCACAGGGCAGATTTTGGCACGTGCTCAACTTTTCAAATCAGATACTGTGGCCCATGCAATTCCTATGTTAAATTATTGGTCAGTGTGTAATGGGGATGGAAGCAGGTTTTTCTGGCCAGGTTTCCATGTTCCTAATCATGCCAGAGAGTTTTCTTTCTGCCTGAACGTAAGTTGTTTCTCTTTTGACACTTTTTTCCCAATAAATTTTGCCCAGAATAGTTATCAAAGCATGAGTCAGAGACAACATTGACTGCTCCAAGCAAGATAGTATATCCCAATGAGAGAGTCAATGTTGAAGCAACCAACTTTGACTAAGGCCTAGCATAACTGACAAACCATTTTTAGAGGCAGAAAAATTTTCAGAACTGTCTTACCCTGTCTTGGCAAGGTTTGGCAATCCTTTACCGTGTATCCTGCTTATTCAGCCAGATACTATGTACTTTGTCAGTGGTTGAGGCATGGGCAGTTCCTTGCCCAAAGGTCAATTGTGCCAAGAAGAAAACAAACTCCAAGTGGAGTGTCTTTGGTGCTCAACATTTTCTCTGGTGTAGATTGGTGCTGGTAGGATCAATCATGTTTCATGTCAACAGAACCCTAAGTTATTTAAATGCCATGTTCTACAGATCCTTGAAGTGGTTGAAGATTACCCATCTAGGCAGAATACAAGCTCTATGTATCAAAAGAACCTAATTAATCTACTCTATGTATGACAAACATGTCCCAAGGATCTTTTTGCATTCTAAGTTGGCATTCTCAAAAGCAAAATACTCGATTAGTACACATCTAACTTCTGAGTCTTTTACTCCTATTTGTACAGCTTTAGTTAATCTTTGCAAAAAGTCACTAAAAGGTTCTCTTTGAGCCTGTTTAACCCTAATATATGATTCAATTCTCTTTCCTAGTTTAGGAACTGTTTCAAGCATTTAAAGCTGCTGTGCTACATAGGTACAAGGTGTCTTTATCGTAAAAAGCCTGGTCCTGAGGATCAGAGTAATGTCCCTTGCCCAGAATTTGATCTTGGGAAATATCAAACCCTTTTGCTTTTCCCTGTTGCTCTAAAATTTTTGCTTCTTCTCTTCAATAACACTTCCAAATTAGCTGAGGTCCATTTTCAAGGACCACTGAGATTAACTGAATCCAATCTTGCGGTGTTGCCTTGTTACTTGAAGCCCACATTTTGACCATTTTCCTAACAAGAGATGAAGGTATGCCATGAGATACAATTGCTCATTTAATTTCCTTTAGATCACTCATATGCATGGGCTCCCATGTATATTCTTTGACTGCCTTAGGAGGGTATTTGGTGCCAGATTCTCTTTCTGATGATATCACTGGAAAAGTAGGTAGAACTCTGGGTAAGTTATCCCAAAGTTTGGTATGTACTGATGAGGCTACATTTTGTCTTTGTTCCTTTTGTCCCTGGTCATTGAATTTGATAAATTTCTCAATCTTTTCAAATATCTTTACCCCTGCCTTTTGTAACGTCTGGATCTCCTATCCAGTGTTCTGTTCTAATGTCCTCACTGAGGATTCCAAAGTGTGAAGTCTGTCTAGTAAAGATAACGTCTCATCTTTGGATATTATTTTTATAGCATGCATATTACCTTCCTAAAGAGACATTCCATCAGTTAATCTATCATAAGCATTTGACAGAGTCCAATTAGTATATTCAACGATATGAATACTCTCATTGTGCTTGTCAAATTGGTTTTCTTCTTCTCCAGAGTGCTAGATTTCTCTTTTAGTTGTTCATTATCAGTCTGTAAAGATTGTAGCAGTCTAAAAGTGACTCATTCTTGGCCCTATTTTCAATCCATGCTTTTAAGGAGAAAATATGAATGACAAAGCTAATCCCCAGAATCAAATAGAGAGATGTAGGAGGGAAATCATATAAACCTTGTATAACATCGTACATGGTATAAGTAACAAAACTATTGAAATCTTGGATTGTTAAATTGTCCATAATCTTGCCCTTTTAAATTATAAATTTAATTGATAATTATTTACCTGTGGTTGAGTTTGAGTTGGAGAAGATGCAATAACAGTTACCTACCAGTAGGTGTCCCAGCACACTTGTAGCTGCATGGCTGGCTTGAATATGATTTTAGCATTGAATACTGAAAGATATGCTAAAATTAAAAACAATTATTCAGTGTATATCAGAGACTGTGCACTCCACAGAAGTCCATGACTGGTCAGCAGCCCCACGAGCCCAAAGAGAGCAAGAAAGCAATGCTGAACAGAGACAACCAAAGAAGTCTGTGTCCTAATTGAAAGTCCAAGAGCACCAGAAAAACTGGACCCAGAAGCCAGCCACTCAGTCGCAGGTAGCCAAGGTGTCTGCGGACTTGGAGTGGCTATGAGGAATTTAATGAGAAAATATGAAGGACTGCAGCTAGCGGCTACTCAGGGCTGCTGCATGGGAATTCTGTACACAAATGAATGGGGTGGAGCCTGATGGCAGCTGGCTAGAGCCACTTGAGACTCAAGCCCCACAATTCAGCCCCAAATGCAGACTTTCACTTGATTTGGGAAATAACCAGGCTAGCTAAAAAATAAAACAATTATATTTTTATTTGTTATAATGGGAAAACTCACAGAACAGGAACGAGAAGTCCAAGCTCAGCTGTGCTGCGAGGGAACCACACAGAGAGAGGGCACCTGGGCTGCATCCCGTTTTTCTCCAAGTCCCAGAGAGTCACACCCTAACTTGATCCCACCTCTTAAAGATAATTGCTTGGCAAGGATTCCCCATCATCTGTCCGCTAGCCATTTATGAGTGTTGAGTGGATACTAGTATGTGGATTTGAAGTGTATGGATCCAGCTACCGACTAACTCTATTCATCAGGGTGTAACTTCATCTAATTCCACATCACAGCCTTTTCCTATGAGAAAAATCAGCACTTAGATACCGAATCTCTATAATTTAAGCAGACAGAAACAAATTTATAAAGAAAGAATGGAAATTGAGAGTGGGTTTATTTCCAATGAATTCACTGTTATATTTTAATCTCTGAACAAGCTAGTTATTACCAGCTCAAAGCATATTTATATAAAAGGCTCTGTGACAGGTGCTGTGCTTGCCCATGCAGAAATGCAAAACATCCTCACAATGTCAGCAATGATGTGACCAATATATCCATAAATAGCATTGGGAGTCATGGAACCACATGTGTTTTGCAATACTTTCAAAACTCCATGGATAATACATGAATCAGATGGAAACATTTAAAGAATTTGTCTAAGATAGTATACCTCTTCCATGACAAACCGGGACTTAGGTTAATATCTTTCCATTTAAACAAAAGGGAAGACAACTGTGTAACCACTAAAGCAAGGCAGAATGGTGCCTTGCCATTAAACAATGTCGAAATAAATTGCCAAGAGGGACTGGAGACAAGTACAAGGGTAGGGGTAACCGTTTCATAATGGTCTGTGGCAAACATGCAGTGTTTGAGAATGGGGGTGATCAGTGGAACTGACTTACCTAGAGACAATAGAAAGGATGGTAGGCTATGTAAGGAGGCAGACATTCCAGAAAGGAAAGAGTAAGGCAAGATACTGGAGCAGGGGACCAGGCTTGGTAATACATGGAGTTGTGTGATGAGGGTAAGGGAAAAAAAAAAAAAAAAACAGCATCTGCTGTTGAAAATGGGTGGAACTGTGTGATCACAAGACTGTGATTAACACGAAGAGCACTGGAGGGAATCTGGGGGTGAATCTCTGTCTCTGTCTGTCTCTCTGTTTCTCTCTACCTTCTCACCCTGTAGAAATTGGGCAAATGGAGCATCTTACAAGTACATACCTTTGTTGGATAGATCCCATGAATTGGATAGTGTTCAACAAGATTTCCAACCTCATCTGAACTGTTTTGCTGTTGCATGTAATTTAGAAGCTTGTGCTGGTGGAGTGACAGATGGAGTAGGGAGATCAGTTAGTTGGCTATCATCATGGTCCAGATGAACAATTATTTAATTTATACTTATATTTAATTTATGCTGGACCTCTGTCTTAGTTAGTTAGGGTTTCTACTGCTGTGAAGAGAAACCACGACCATGGCAACTGTTTTAAAGGAAAACATTTAATTGGAAATAGCTTACAGTTTCAGAGGTTGAGTCCATTATCATCATGGTGGGACAGGATGGTGGGCTGGCAGACATGGTTCTGGAGAAGGAGCTCAGAGTTCTACACTTCATTTGCAGGCAGAAGAATGAATGTCACACTAGACCTGGCTTGAGCCTTTGAGACCTTAAAGCTTTCCCCTGAGTGACACACTCTCTCCAGCAATACCATACCTACTTTAACAAGGCCATACCTCTGCTGAGAGCCACCATGACAGTATAGAGCACGTGAAAATAATAAGAGAGTTAGACCAAACTGGCTTCAAACTCACAGATCCGCTTGCCTCTGCCTCCTGAGTGCTGGGATTAAAGGTGTGCACCACCATCACCCGGCATAATCTGTATAATTCTGATGAATATAAATAATAATAAGATATTTTTCATTACTCAGACTGACAGAGGGAATTAACAATTTTCTCAGTCACAAAGACAGCTAATTTTAGACTTCAGAACATATTCAAAACAACCTGGTTGCTCCTGGAGATGGAAACACAAGGATGAATTCCCAGGTGCTGTTTATTGCTGAATCAGGGTCGGAAATGACGGAACTTTGGTAGACACAACTCCTTGTCTAGAAACTGAGACTTTCTGTGCGTACTCCCCACCACTCAGACTTCAGCTCTGTCTGGGGAAGAGCTACACGTGTGGCCAAGTATTACTCAATGGCCGGCCATTGTGACATCCCTAGTCTGAGAGAAAGTATGTGACTTACCTTGTGTTATGAGAATGGGTCGGGCCCTGAAAATGTAATATATAGTTGTCCAGAGTTTGGCTGTGGGAGGAGAGGGACCGCACAGGATAGGGAGCTGTGTTGAGCTATGCAGGGAGGTGCTGGGAAAAAGAGCAGGGCTGAATGAGCAGGGTGTGTATACTGAAAGAAATGCTAGGAGACATGTGAAGGTATGTAACTATGTGGAGAAGGTGTGGATAAGATGAAAAATGTAACTGTGTGGAGGCAAGGAAGAGGAAGCTGCAGAGAACAGAGATGCAGAAGAGAAATGTATTTAAAAGAAAGGCATGTAGCTATGTGAAGATAGATGTCATCATGTATAGAGATGTATGACTGTGTAGGAGAGAGATGTATGTATGTAAAGAGAGATTTGTACTTGCGTGTAAAGAATGCAGCAGTGTGGAGACAGAGCTTCTCAGAGAACATTTTTAAGATGGAGTAAAAGAGAAAGTTGCCATCAGAAAGCATGTGTGTTTTCTTATGCTTCCCCTCAGATAGAAGAAAGTCTAGCCCTCAGATAGATAAGAATTTTTCCCAGGCCATTGTTACGTTTGTGGATTTTTTTTTGCATACCCTGGGTGCTGAAGGCTAGCCCCCAGTCAGCCATACATCTCCTAAGAGTGCCATTCGCTATGGGCCTATGGGGGTCATTGTTATTCAAACCACCACAACCTTACTCTGCAAAGTTCTTTTCTCTCCACATTCTCCCCACAGTCCATCTCCTAAAATGCATTTGGGGCATTTATTATCTGGCTTTCTTTCTTTCTTTCTTTCTTTCTTTCTTTCTTTCTTTCTTTCTTTCTTTCTTTCCTTCCCTCCCTCCTTCCCTCCCTCCCTCTATCCCTCCTTCTTTATTTTATCTTGATGTATAGCCCAAACTCAACATTTAACTCATGATCTTCCTGCCTCAGCCTCCCAAATGCTATGATTGCACATGTATGCTAGCATACCTGCTAAGGGTTGTTCTTTTAAAATGTCTCATTTAAGCTGGGCAGTGGTAGCACACACCTTTAATCCCAGCACTCGGGAGGCAGAGGCAGGCAGATCTCTGTGAGTTCGAGACCAGCCTGATCTAGTTCCAAGACAGGCTCCAAAACTACAGAGAAACCCTGTCTCGAAAAACCAAAAAAAAAAAAACCAAAAAAAAACAAACAAACAAAAAAAAAAAACAAGAAAAAAAGAAAGAAAAGAAAAGTAAGAAAGAGCGTGGAACGCTTCCTGGAGGAGATGGCATCCTACCATGACCAAAAAGAAGTCCAAGACTCAGCCAGGAGCTGAGCGGACAAAAGATGGTCAGACACAGTGTGTTGCAGGTGGAAATGGGGACTGAAGGACAAACTCCATGTCTGAGCATAAACCCCTGAGGAGGTAATGAAGGGGTGTGGAGAGGCACTTCCCAAGCACCTCCCTCTGAGGGGCAGGGCAGCATCAGAGGGAGTCACACAGGGAAGCTTCAGGACTTTCTTACCAGAAAGCCACTGTCTGGAGCAGGCAGCCCTGCTATTCTATCACTGATTGATCATCAGACAGGCCGTGACTGCTCATTACCCAGGAAGGAAGAAGGGAAACCAAGTGACCAGCAACTAGACCAGTGAGTCACAGTGACCTGCTCAGCCCAGCTATAGCTGTCTCCGAGACCCTTGCAAGTGGATCATGGCCAGGAACTGAAGGCT
>NC_022011.1:69652194-69727950 GCF_000317375.1 Microtus ochrogaster | reverse complement strand
CAGTGCTCTTAAGTGCTGAGCCATCTCTTCAGTCCCAGAATGTTATGTCTTAGCTTACCTTTGAGAAGTGGACCGCAAGACAGTAGGTGAAAATGCAGTTGTTGGCCCCTTAACCCCTTAAGGAGGAGAAATTCCCAGACATATATCCTTGGGCAATGCCTGCAAATATCACAGAGTGAACTTACATAAACCAGTTTACTGAGAACCACTGTCTCTTGAGTCCCATTGTCAGACCCTGCTCTTATGAGTTGATATAACTAGAAGAGTAGCCTCTTGGTTTGCTACTCTGGACTCCTGGGTACATCACCTCACAGTGCGGCTTCCATTTTTCCCTTTATGCTGTGACTGCCAGGAAGCTAAGAGCTGCTTTTTCTAAGTCTCGTTGTCACACTAGCCTCCCTGTTCTGGAAATTCTTTGTCACGTTCTATGGTTTTTTTTTTTTCTTCTTCTTTCTCTTTGGAGTGTTTTGTTCACAGTTTGGTTTTGCAAAGAAAGATTACTAGTCAGAGTTCTCTAGAGGGACAGAACTGACAGAATGAATGAATGTCTCAAAGGGGTTTTTGTTAGATTACTGTACGTGGACAGGCTGAGTAGTCTGGTATGCTGGAGAGCCCAGGAACCCAGACGCTGCTTAGTCTGTGAAGCTGGATGTTTTAGCAGTTCTGACTTGGTGATGAAGGCCTGAAGGACTCCTGGAGAACCTCTGGTCTTTATGTTAGAAGGCCAAAGAAGCTGGGTTCTGATACCAGTGAAGGGCGGGACGGTGGCGGCAGCAGCAGCACCTGCAACAGCAGAGTAGATGCACTCTCTAGTAGGGCACAAAGACTGACAGAGAAAAAGCAGCATTTCCTTTCCTTTAGATCCCTTTATTCTGGGCCATCGACAGAAGGTACGTACCTATGGTAAGGGAGGGGTAGTCTCTCTCCTTCAGTTAGTCAGAAAAGCAAAACAGCCAGCCCCTGGCCCTTACCTCTACCTCAGTCTAAAATGGCAATCCTGCCTCCAGGAATCTCAGAATGAGACTGTGTGGGTGCAGCAAGCAAGCCGCAGGTGGATGGGTAGGGTGTTTGGCCTGCATGTATGTCTGTATGCCATTTATGTGACTGACGCCAGAAGAGGGTGTTCGATCTCCTGGGAACTAGAGTTACAGATGATTGTGAACTGCCACGCTGGAAACTGAACCTGAGTCTTCGGCAAGAGCAGCAAGTATTGTTAACCACTGAGGCGGCTCTCCAGCTCCCTGTTTGTTTCTGAAACAGGGTCTTATTCTCTGTAGCCCAGTCTGGCCGGGAACTCTCAGTCATCTTCCTGCCTCGGCTTCCTAAATGCTGGGATGACAGGTGTGAGCCAGCACAGCCAGCTTAGACTGCATATCTGGCATAGGCTGTTATCTGTGTGCTTGTGTTTACATGTGAATGCCTTTCCTCCCTCCCTCCTTCCCTCCCTCTACCCTTCACTCCCTCCCTCTATCCCTCCTTCCCTCCCTCCCTCCCTTCCTTCTTTCCTTTCTTTGTGTGTATGCAAATGATAATTGTGTGTGGTCATGTGCCTGCTATCATAAATTTGTGAGTTTCAGAGACTAGCTTTGTGGATTTGGTTTTCATGTTTTACTTTGATATGGGTTCTGGAGATTGAACTTGGGGCATCTGGCTTTTGTGGCAAGTGTTGTTACCCATCAATTCCTGTCTCTCCTCTTTTTTTTTTTTTTTGTAAGAATTCATTTCATTTTAAAGTGTGAGTATATTGGTGGGGTGAAGCTTATAACACACATCACCATTTCAGGTGCCCAAGGATGCCAGAGGCAACTGACCCGTTAGAGCTGAAATTGCATTGGACAACCTGACAAGCATCCTGAGGATAGAACTCGGGTGCTTTAGAAGAATGCCATGTGTCCTTAGCCACTGAGCCATCACTCCAGTCTCCTTACTCCACTTCTGCAAAGGTGAGGAAGTTAGAATTAATGCCATTGTTTACATCATGCATAAGTCAGTAGAATCTGCCCATTTTCCCAAGATTCCTCAACACAGAGGCTTGACAGGAGGTCTGAATATGTCTGCCTTTGTTTCTTTGCTCGCTAACAGTATGGAAAACTTTACTAGTTAACTGAAACAAAGCTGACTCAGCTAAGTTGACAGGTGCAGCCTAAGAAAGTTTGTTATGCTCACACCATTGCACATTCCTACAGGTGCTGACTCACAGTAGATTCGCGTTCCTTCTCAGAGAAAAATATGTTCAATATTTTCGTGTCTTTCTTTTTTAAAAAAAAACAACATGTTGCCTTAACTCTTACTGACATCCAAAATAGTTTGAGATGGGTAATGCTGATGGCGACATGACACTCGTACACTTCTGCTTCCTCAGGAGGATTATGTAATGCTTTCACACCGCTAAAGAGTCTCTATGCACAAGTGCTTTCTGCGGTTTTATAAATACCCATACAAATTCCATTTATATATATTTTTTAAAAAAAAACACTTGCAGAATCTCTGTGAGTAAATAAATGATTCCATTAAAAATTCTCCAAGGGAACTGAGAGGATGGCTCAGTAGGTAGGAACGCTTGCTGTGCAAGCATGGAGATCTAAGTTGGATTTCCAGAATTTGCATGAAAAGTCAGGTATGACCCAGGGATCTTGCAATACCAGCATTGTGCAATCATTGTCATGACAGGGCCAGTGGGGCCGGGTAGATGCCCGCTAAGCTCTATTGTCAGTGAGAGACCCCGTCTCAAGTAAATACAGAGTGATTGATCAGGATACCCAAGATCTTTCTTTGGCTTCCGTATCACACAGGAGTGAATGATGTATTATCCCACATGCGTATCATACAAGAGAAATTTCATCACAACAAAGACAAGACTATCATTGTCTAGATAAAAACTCTAGAGAGTCTTGCTCATTGGGTACCCTCTTTGTATATTTAGGTCTTCAGTCACCTTGTTAGACTACACTCACAAGACAGGCTTTTCTCAAGTCATTTCTTTACACTGTCTATAGTGGTTATTTGTAGGAATGGGCATGGTGGTCATATACAACTCTTTGTCTTTTTTCAAGATAGAGTTTCTGTGTATAGTCCTGGCTGTCCTGGAACTCACTCTGTAGACCAGGCTGGCCTCAAACTCATGAGATTCACCTGACTCTGCCTCCTGAGTGCTGGGATTAAAGGTGTGTAGCGCCACAGCTCAGCCATATGCAACTCTTAAAGACAGAAAAGGTGAAGCCACGATACCCATCTGAATAAGTGCTGTTAAATGAAACAAATGACATTATTGTTTGCAATTATCCCCTAAAATGAGTCTTTCAAAAGGATGCTATCATGACTTTAATAAAGAACAGAACTAAAGTCATATGCTTCATAAAGATTTCGTCCCTTCCAACTAATTTTGGCAGCTGGCATATCTTAGCACCTATCTTCCCCAGTTCCACCTCCTACTGTGCAGAAAGAGCTCCCAGGACTTTGACTCCAGTCCACTTCAGAAGTGAAATGTCAGAATTTGCTGTGTAAGCATTTTTAAGCATATGTGGATGAGATATGCCTTTGTGACACTTTCCTCTCCAACAACAAAAATAGTATCTGCTCTCCATGGGTCTCTACCATGTGCCACCCCTGGTTAAGTATTTTATCCCTGATTGCTTTAACTGTCACAATACGCTAAGTGCCATGATCCCCTTTAACATATTATTCATGGAGCTCAGGAAGTTTAAGGGACTTTTTGAAAGGCACATTTCTTTTAGTATAAATACTGGTTATGCAACTATTAGTAAAACAACAACAAATCGAATATGTAATTAATACCTATTATGTCACACTGTTCTATACCTTCTCCCTATGTTGTTTTATTTGAGTTTCACAAGCTTTTTATTTTATTTTTTAAAAAGAAAAACAAACTATCTTTTTTCATTTTTACATACCAATCCCAGTTCTCACTCCCCTCTCCTCCCATTTCCGCCATATCTCCCCCTGACCCCACCCCCACTGACTCCTCAGAGAGGGTAAGGCACATTGCCCTCCCTACTAGACTGAGGAAGGTATCCATTCAAAAAGAATGGGTTCTAAAAAGCCAGTAGAAGCAGTAGGGATAAACCCTGGTCCCGCTGCCAGTGGCCTGCAGTCTGCCCCAGCCAAACACTGTGACTCACATTCAGTGGATCTAATTTGGTTCTATACTTGTTCCTTCCCTGTCCTGCTGGAGTTGGTGAGCTCCCATTAGCTCAAGTAAACTGTTTCTGTGGGTGTCCCCATCGTGGTCTTGACCTCTTTGGGAGCTCAACCCAGTGTTCTACTGTGGGTCTCTTCCTCTGTTTCCATCAGTTGCTGGATGAAGGTTCTATGGTGACATTTAAGATAGTCATCAATCTGACTACAGGGCAAGGCTAGTTTGGGCAACCTCTCCACTATTGCTTAGGGTCTTAGCTGGGATCTGCCATACTGTAGATTCTTGAGAATTTCTCTAGTACCAGGTTTCTTGCTAGCCCCATAATGGCTTCCTCAATCAAAATATTTCTGTCCTTGCTCTCATCTCTGTCTTTCTTCCATCCAACTATCCTGTTCCTTCAAGTTCCCTTCTACCCCCCCCTTTTTCCCCTCCTCCTCTCCTTCCACACTCCATTCTCCTCCTGCCCCTATGGTTTCAACTTTGTCAGGAGATCTTGTCTATTTCCCCTTCCCAGGGGGATCTATATATATATATTCTTAGGGTTCACCTTGTTAGTTAACTTCTCTAGGACTGTGGACTGTGGGCTCATTATCCTTCATCCTTTGCTTTATAGCTAGTATCCCCTTATGAATGAATACATACCATGTTCATCTTTCTCTGCTTCTGGTTTACCTCACTCAGGATGATTTTTCTAGTTTCATTCATTTGTATGCAAATTTCAAGATGTCATTTTTTTCACTGCTGAGTAGTACTCCATTGTGTAAATTACTCAATTTCTTTATCCATTCCATGGTGAGAGGCAACTAAGTTGTTTACAGGTATTGGCTATTACAAATAATGCTGCAATGAATATAGTTGAACAGATGCCCTTGTAGTATGATTGAGCATCCTTTGTGTATATGCCCAAGAGTATCATTGCTAGGTCATGAGGTAGGTTGATTTCCAATTCGCCGTACTGTGGGCAGAGTGGGACTTGTATCTTGCAGGGCCTAATTGATGGGGTGGGGGTGTTGGAGCTGCTAACTCGCAGGCTTGCTAAAGAAGCTGAGGCAGATGGGAACTTGGGCCTGGGGTTTTATACCAGTATGGAGGGCCTAGAGAGTGGGGCATCCTGTTGGGTGTGTAGTAACTCACCTCTTGGTCATCTCTGTGTAGTAGCAGGCTGTGTTTCAGAGTTCCTCTAAGGTCATGAGGGGATAGGAGGATTTGGGGGGTGGAGTGGGACTTGTAGCTTACCTGGTCCGATCTATGGGATGGGGGTGTTGAAGCAGCCTCGAGTTTTACAAGTTTTAAGGAACATTTAATATAGTATCTATTTTGAACATAAGAAGGATCTAGTGTGTTGTGTTTGTACATGCATTATGTTGTGTGTGTCTGGTACATGACCGTACATCCATGTGCACTTATGCATGAGTATGCAAACACAGTGAAAAGAAAAGGAAGATATTGGGTGTCTTCTTCTATCCCTCTTCACCTTATTTGTTGGGACAAGTCCATGCACTAACCTGGAAGCTCACCATTAGGCTAGACTGGCTGCCTAGCAAATCTCCACGACCCGCTAGTCTCAGGGCTGCCATGCCCAGCATTTCTGTGTGGATACTGAGAACTCAGACTTGAGTCCTCACGCTTGAACAGAAGTTCTCTTATACACGGAGCCATTTTCTCAGCCTGAGAATCTCGTCTTTTAATAAGGAAAGTGTCTACTAATTGCTTGCCATTTTCATTTTCTGTGGTCATTGTCCCGTTCTTGGGAGTATTCTTCCCTGAACTGGACAATTGGAGCATCTCTCTTATCAAAGTTGGTTAAGAAATGAGTCAATATCTAAGACTAGCTCAGTAAGGACCATCACTGGGACTTTATTAATGGAAATAAAATTAACGGGGAACAAATTCTTTCTTAACTGTAATAACTTTATGCGATATAGTTACCAGATGATTATTTACCAAGATATGTGCTATGGCTTCTTGAGAAAAAATCCAATATAAAGGAAGTAGAACAATAAGAGTCATGAACTTCCCAGAAACCACAATAAATTCTGCTTTGGGCCAAATCGCTTCTCATTCTCAGCTAATGAGACATTGCAAAGAAAGAGTATGGGCTTTAGATTATAGATCTTAAATTGTGAGATTGCCTCTGTAGATGAGCAATGAGAAATTGAATTTGTCCATTCCTAGTTGTCAAGGTGACCTTCACTATGACAAATTACCCCTTCAAATCTTGAGTCAGATTTTCAGTTCAAGACTGAGTTGTTAGAAATTTTTCAGGATATCAGACAGTCTGTGAGTTTCTTAGAGCTTTTAGTAAACTAAGAAATTTTAGACAAACTTAGATTGTCAACAAGATTAGACAAACTTAGATTGTCAACAAGATAATGGGGCGCACACTACCTTCTTAAAAAGATTATTCTGGTGAACAAGAAATAATCTAAAATAGTCAAGATAAAAAAAATACACATCTGGAAACTGCTCACATTCATCTAATTTTCTGCCTTTAGCCAGTCAGTGAGATTGAAGACAGAAAATCAGGCTCATATTGCCCCATTACCTCTCTAACAAATTACCAGATATTTAATGGCTAATAAGCAGGACAAATTTGTTCCCTTTCAGCTCTGCAAACTACAAATATAAAATCAAGGTGTTGAAGGGGCTGTATTTCATTTAAAGCATCAAAAGACACCATGTTTTCATCTTTTCTGACTTTTCTAGGTTTACTATGCTTGCTGGTTCATGGTCCCTTTTGCATATTACTGTAAGATTTTACTTCCAAGTCACATGTCTTCCTACTTCCTTTGACCTTCTTGCCTCCTTCTGTTCAGGATCTTTGTGATGGTAGGCAATCCCTAAATCTAGGAAAATCTCCCCAACTTAGGTTTTTAATTTGATCTGCAAAGTACCATTTACCATGTAAGGTGGCAACTCAGAGTTTCCACAGATGAAAATCTGGGTATCACGGGCATCATTTAACCTTCTACAACAAACTGGAGACAGTAGAAAATCCAGAAAATGTGTGGACCCAAACCAGCAATCATGGTGTGCCTGAGACACACATGAAGGAGGAAGGATTTACTTTGGCTTAATGTTTCAGGAGTTTTGGGTTAGGTTGCTCAGTCTTGTGTGTTTAGGCAGAATGTCACAGCACGGGGAGTGTGTGGCCTGTGAGAAACATTTTTTGTTTGGTTTGGATTTTTGTTTTTTCTATTGCGGATAGTTGGCCTTAGGTTCCCCTCTTCTCTTTGTGCTGACTGGTTTATCATGGCAGAGCATGAAGTACATTCCCACCAATGGTGTCAGACTCAGTTATTGCCTACGTCAGTTATAAAAGACAGCAATGATGGAGGTGGGCGGTCCTTGGACTTCCCACAGGTCAGGGAACCCTGATGGCTCTTCAAGCTGATGAGGGAGAGGGACTTGATAGGGGGAGGGGGAGGGAAATGGGAGGCGGTGGCAGGGAGGAGGCAGAAATCCTCAATAAATAAATAAATTAAAAAAAAAAAAGACAGCAATGAGTTTGGCGAGAGTTGCTGCTTCCTTGCCCAGTTTAGGATCTGGTGCATCCCCTTTTTAAAAAGAAGTTGTTGCTCTCATGGTTCATGGGCTTCTTGTTCTTTTTCAACAGGCAGGAGGGAGTCTTTTCTCTCTGGTGGACAGGAAGTACCGCACTGAGAATGTGTCCACTGGAGCCTTCAAAGGCCCATCTCCAAAGACCCACTGCTCCAGCAAGGCCCCACTTCCCAGTGTTAACAGCTGGATCCCCACACCATGGCGAGCTGTGAGTAACACTTTGTATTCAAGACCTAATAGATGGGGTCAATTATTTGATCTCTTTATGGTTCTAATTTACTCCTGCAATTTTGATTAAAACAGTAACCCTGTCTCAACTATATAAACTGCCATGTGCATGAATATTGGCTCCATGCTTCCAGGATCAAAACCTATTATTTGAATTGTTTTCTAAAATTTAGTGTTCACTGGCCATTTCTAACATAATTAATGGCTTGGGTTTTCACATATTCTGTGATTTTATGTTATCTCTCAACTCCCTGTTTCTGTTTTCTGATCTCAATCATTTTGTATCTGACTAGCACCATATGGGTATTTATTTCAAGGCTACTTTTATTTTTTTTAGCTGAAGACTTGATAAGGGTGAAATTTTTATCACAACCTTTGTCATTAATAACAATAGAGAGCACTTATTGCTCTTGCAGAGGCCTTAAGTTGGATCCCCAGCACCCACACTGGGTCTAACAACTTCCTGCAACTCCAGGTCCAGAGGACCTGACACCTGCTTCTTGCATTCAAGGGCACACAAACATAGTACACAGACATATATGCAGATGAAACCCTGCAAAACCCTAAAAGAAAAATAAAACTTAAAGATAAAAAGGAAAAGTAAAACACTCCAAGATATTATGTAAAGTAAAATCATGTTTCTTCAATGAGCATTAGGCAATAGAATTTGAATTAAAAATCATTAGCCCAGATTCCGACAGATTTTCTAAGCCACAGATTGCTATAAACAATGGGTACAACTCACCTCTGTAAGGACAAAAATCACATTTTATTGGATAGTTAGACTCATCTTGGTGTCAAAGGTATCTAAAGTTTCATCCTATGTGCAGGAAAAGTTAGCATTCACTATTCCTTATTCACCTGGTACAAACACTTCCTAAAGAGGCAAACAAAAATTCTGGCTTAATTTTTCTCTCTCCAAAACTGAAATAATCCTAACTCCACAAAAAGTCAGAGCATGCATTAGACAGAAAACAATCATAAGCGAATAAATTTCTGTTTAAAAATAACGCACGTGCATATGCTATACTTACTAGGGGTAATAGCACGCAGAAGTGGGAAAGAAAATGGATTTAGACTCTGTGAACTTTGTGGTGATTCTGAACTGAGGTCCTTGGCAACCCCCATTGGGAGTGATTGGGAATAGACCTTATAAAACTGTGAGCATTTCTACATTTCTGTTTACTACTGAATTGAATGATGGTCACTTCTTGCCCTTAAGGATCTTAGAGCTTAATACGGCCCCATTTGTACCCAAACTTTAGTTTTATTTTCTACACACCCTCATAGATCCCCTCCAATATTTCCTCATCTATAAGCTTCACAACTATTTCTGGTGAGGACAGACCCTTGTCTGGCTCCAGCAGCTCCTGTGCCTCCTGGGAGGGACTGGCATTGTCTGGGTCCCTCTGCTGCCCTCTCATGGCTCCAATCCTCCCACCAACATCTCTGTGAAGGCTAGAAATGGCAGGTGGCTTCATTTATGGTGTGGGCCATTATAGATGATAGGAATGGAAAAGAAAAACTTGTCAAACAGTTTTAGGGGCAGAGACCCTGGAAGTGAACACTTTTAATTCTCTTTCTTGATTAAAGTTGGAAATATCCTTGATCCTGTCTGGAGTTCTGTTCTTACCAGGGGCCAGGAATGCCAGGGAGAGATCTGCTTCCTGACTGCTTATTTCTTTTCCTAAGTGAGCACAGGTGCCTGGAAGTTGAGTATAAAGTCTGTCTATAGCTGAAAGGAGACCATTATGGGTGGGCCAACTGCTCTGAATGACTCACCCAGGTTTCCACCATTAGCCCTCTACAAAGCCCCAAGATCAGCACCTCAATGGTACTCCATTTCCTGGGTTCAGCTCCAGGTACACAGGATTTCTACCTCCTTTCTTTCTCTGTTGTTCTCCAGAAGTCAACTGATTTCCAAAACTGACCCTCTGTAATCCATTAATTTCATTCTTCAGATGCTCTAGATCAAAGATGAAGCTACTGACTCTGAAATTTTTCTGTGCCTGTGAGCTAGCTCCCTAAGTTCTGAGTGAAGCCCTTCCCGAGATGAGAAAGCCTCCACTGAACTCAAAGTCTCCCAGCATCACCCGTGTCATCGGTGGGCTTTCCAGCTATGCAACATCGCACCCATCTAACAAACAGTCAGTGCACTAGAGACAGAAGAGCTGGCGATGATATGCAATGGAGTCTTGGTCTCTGTTAGATCTGTCTCCCTGGCACAGAGTGAGCAGATGATGTCACGGTGACCTGTGTTAGTAGTTACTGATGGAGAATCAAGTTGACTCATCCTTAGACACAATGATGAATTTTTAAACCTTTTAAATTTTAGTTTATGTGTATCAGTGTTTTGTCTGCTTGCATGTCTGTGCAGCACTTGTATGGCTGGTTCCGGCAAAGGCCAGAAGAGGTCATTGGATCATCTGATATTGGAATGACAGATGTTTGAGAGTGGACGTTTAGTGCTAGGAATTAAACTCAGGTCCTCTGTCAGGGAGGCCAGTGTTTTTATCACTGAGCTCTCTATCCAGCCCTCTTAGACACAATTTTAAAGGACATAAATTTACAAGGACACCTTAATCTCTGTTGCTGATTTACTATAAAAATGTTCTCAAGTGTATTCTCTTGGAGGTATAATTTATTCATTTCTTTAAACGCACACATATTTAAAGTTTTAAAAGAGATTGCCTGCTGCCAGAGTTGTTAAGGGTTAATGACTGAGTAGCTTTGAAAGTCTATTAAGAGAAAGCCGGTATCACCATAGGCTGAAAAACAGAATCTTCAAGCCATTGCCTCCTCCATAAATTAATCCAGTTGTGCCAGCAAACTGAGTAGCCATGGTACCACCCACCCCGGGAAGGTGGGCTCCCACTAAACCACTCAACAGAGGTGGGAAGAATAATTATGCCTTTAATGAGATAATGCACTTTTCCTTCCCAGATACCCTACTTCCTAGAGCAGTACCTTCATGGTGTCAAGAAGTTGTTGGTCTGCCTCTCTTTCTGAGTCCTAGCTCAGAGATGTGTACTTTTTTTTTTCTTTCCCTTCTCACTCTTTTGGGTGTTGGCCCCAATCTGAGTATGCCTTTTCGGGCAATTTGGACTCCCTTACCCTTTCTCTAAAGCTTTTTTTCCGTGCTGTATGGCTGCTTGTCCGTCCTACGGCTGACTTCCAAGCAGGCTTAGTGCCCTCTTAGTCTTCCGCATCTTCCTCTTCCAGGCAGGTGCAGAGATTTAAAGCTTGTTTGCTTTCCGGGTTTTCTTTTAAACTAGCAAGATTGACTTTGAGCTTCCTTTCAAGTCCATTCTTGAATCGTTTGTATATGAGACCAAGAGTCCCAAGAGCTCTGATTTCCTCAGTAGCACATGGTGGCATGATCATGAAGGAACAGCCACAATGACCAAGAGCTCTAACTAATTGGGCTTGGCTACCCATTATCAATGAACCACCTGAAGAGTCAGATGCAGGGAAGTACAGGAAAAGAGTTCAATGTGGACGATCTGGTCCACAGTTCATCTCAGGGTGCTCACATGAGGTTTGGTTTAAATGGACGGCAGGAGCTATGCCTAACTGCTAAGTAGTCTTGGCTAAGGTGTGGCGTTGCCCATCTTGGTCTTGGCTCCACCCCTTGCTGCAATGTGTTCTGACAACGTTTCAGAAGAGGATGAAAGCACTTCCTGGGAAGCAAGGGCCTTCTCTGGCTGCCACCAGGCCTCATCTTTTTTCTTCTGGCAGCACGACATGCCTGAGAAAGTTCCAGTTCCCTGGGAACTACTGGTCAATAGTCTGATAGCTGAAGGAGAGGTGCAAATGCTTCTCTTCAGAATGTCTTCTTTTCTTCCAGGACAATTTCCAACCTCCAAAAATCAAGGCAGCAGGTGCACACTGAGAATAGAACTAAGCCAGCTCCCTTTCTCCTTGGGAAAGAGTCATCACTGTGCAATTATTTAGTCAATTATAACCAACTAAACTCTGAAGAGAAAAATGTGGGTCAGCAAAAGAGTCACTAAAGGATGATACATTAGCCCAGAATCGGGGACTCAGAGGAGTTGTTCAGGCCAAGGGTTTGGCCTTGAAGAAGGGTTGGGCAATCCAGGAAAGAGAAAGAATGGATTCCTTTAAAAGGGAAAGGGAAGTGAGCAGCTGCCTAGTTTCAACCAATCCCTGGAGAGCAGACTGCATCGCAAATACCAGTATAGACTGCAAACGATAATTCTGATTGGAGCAAGAGAAAGAGTCATGGGAAACTCATATTAGTGTTTTACTGCAGAAGGTGGACTTTCATAGACATAAAGAAGCTGGCAAATCAGACGCCCTAGGCAAGATGAATTACACGAAGACTGTAAAAATCCTTGCTCTTAGCACATCAGGACAATTTGTTTGTTTTCTTCTTAGTTCCCCTTTCAGCTTCCTGAAGGAATACCATGAAATCTGTTGCCAATGTTGTTTACAATCAAGTTGTCATGTTTACACGTCCTTGAAAAGTTGGTTTTATTCTTTAATAAATGAAAAATGATGCCATTGTCCCCTCCAAAATAGCTGAGGTTTTACTTGAAGCAAATCTGTTTGGAAATGTTAAGCTGGTTACACAGAACGAATGCGCCTCAAGGTGGTCATTCTCTCTGGATTAAAGCCTGGGAACAATTGTGGCTCCTGTTACAAGGAAAATTACAATGGGCCATTATGGAAAGGGACAAAAATCTCTGTTCCCAGAGGGGGACTGACAAGCTGCAAGTCCCCTTCTGCAAGCCAGCACAAAAGCCTGATTGCTTCGGATTGTTTGTTTATGCAAATCGAAGAGCAACATTAATTCAAAGAGTGGGGTTGTGGAGTGGCGAGAGGCTCCTGATTGGCTGGGCTTTGCTCCGGGGCTGGCAACCAAAGGGACAATCCCTGTCACGTTCATTTTGCACCCCGAAAACCTCTAGAACAAGTCTTGTTATTAGCTTTAGAGGGGAAGTTTCTGCTTTGGGGATAGATGTTGGAATTGTAGGACCTACAGCATTTGATCTCATCAAAGACCCAATCCCCTACTTTCTTCATTGCCTTCCCTTAAAGCAGACCTCAGTGATCATCATGACAGATGTTCCTGGGACACTGAGCGGGCCAGAGTGCAATGGGGACAGACCACCAGAGAATGGCCAACAGCATATCAGTCAAGCCAGCGAGGAGAGAGCTGATGCGGACGGGACTCAGCCATACTACAAGGTGGAACCCAGTCTTGAAGATTTACCCGCAAGGAGAAACCAAGAAAAAAGTGGACCCTCTAAAGAGAGCTTACTACCTGAAGAGCCTGCAGGTGAGAAGATTATCCATGGTAAAACATTTCCTTTGCTCAGTTCAATTGTTTTGATTTACAAGCCCCCTTTCTTCTGTCCCGTTTACTAATATAAACTAGTATTATATTAGTAAATATATATATATATATGAATAAGCTGGAGCCAAGAAATACAGACCCTTATTCCAAGAGGGATTTCTATCATAAAGACTCACAATCTAGGCTTGTCTGGTAGCTTTGCAATCCCATGGTTTTCTTTTCAGAACCTTGAGCATTTTCACTCAGAACAAAGCAGAATAATAGTAACCACCTTCATTGGGTTGTTAGAATAATTTCTAAATGTTAATGTTAGCCATTGCTATTTATTGTTAGACCACAAGTCCATTGTCATTTGTAAAATTTTAAGATACCCTTCTGTACATGTCTAAAGAGGTCTGAATCCATAGTTCTCCCTCTCCTCTTTCTCTCTCTCTGTACACACACACATATATGTATGTATGTATGTATCTATGTATGTATATATATATATATGAGATACTATCATTGTGGAAGCTAATTATTAAATATATACAATCAAATTTCAAAGAATCATAAAAGTAAAGTAATAAGTTTTATTAATCCTAATTAAAGCTAAAGACATTACCTAGATTCAGAACTGATCATTTGTGAACCTTTAGCCTTGTATGTTGTCAATGTTACAATACTTATGTTTTCCCCCAGAAAACCCAGAAGAGAACCTCTTTGTTGTTCACAAGGTCATCAAAGACCTTTCTCTCCAAGAAGCAAGTGCTGAGGACATGGCATTCAGAGAAGGTAACAGGAACCCCAGTTTCCTAACCTGACTGTTTGGCTGGATAGGATGAGCACACTGCATGCGATGCTTTGGATGTGTGCTGCTGAGATGTGGTTCCAAGCAATGACTTCAAAATCTTCAAGCTGCTCTGGGCAGATACGCGAGTGTTGTCTTCTGAGGGTTCCACCCTACCCAGCTTTCCAGATGGTTCAAGCCCCGAATTGTACGGATTGATGCGATTGACTGGCATGGCAATGTGATAGCCATGTCTTGATAGGTTAGCCCCCCAAATCAAGCTTTTTTTCCAATGTGGTGCTCTAGATGGGTGTTGGGCAGCTTCTGGAATGGTCCAGAAACAGGTTTAGAATAAAGCCTTCTAAAGTAACTTCATAAGATGAGTTACTCCATGGGAAAATTATGTCTAAAACAAGTACAAGCTGCTATGCATTTCTTGTCAAAGAAGTGTGCTCCAAAGTGATGAGAGTGATGTGTTCTTTACACAACAGTGAGACAAACAGTATACAAAAGTGGCTATGTTACCATGCAAGTAAAGTCAGTGGACAAGGTTACGAAATCTTCTAGACATTTTCTTCTAAGGTGATATGACGTCCAAACAGTTTCTGAGTACAGGACAGGACAGAATCTGTTAATTAATCACCCTGTCTTTCTCTTGAAGCGTTAAACAGCTTATCTCCAAACTAAAGTCAGCATGCAGTGCCTAACCAGTTTAGTTTAGCACGTACCAGGGAAAGCCGGGGACCCACCAAAGGGACATTAGAACACTGTGTGAATAGTGGATGTCAAGGAGGTGCCTGGGGATTACTGAGTTTCTTCCTTTGCCTAGAGCACTCCAATACTCAGCTGTCCAATATGTAGCCAGGCACGGGAAGGTGCAGCCAGCAGTGGCTGGTATTGCAGAGATATCACAGACAGATTTTTCTTACCAGATCATAATCTGTAAACATTAAGACCGTGCAAAATGAATTGCATAACTTTTCTGCCCCAATACTTCTTTAAATGTGACAAGTTGATCAAGGCAGAGCTCACCATTGTCCACCTTCGGCTTCTTTATCTGCCAGGGGACCTACGACAAAAACAGTTTCCTAGGACCTTGGCTTTCAATCAAGAGGAGAGTGAGGGAGCCTCTCTCTTTGTGTCTCTTTATGATGCATGGTGTCACCACTCAATTTATCTCAGCTTAAATCCTTTTTTTTTTCTTTTTAAATCTATTTATTTTATATCCTGGCTGCAGTTTCCCCTCCCTTCTCTCCTCCCAGCTCCTCCTCCCCACTCCCCTAACTGAAACAGTTCTCCCCACTCCTCCTCTGCTCAGAAAAGAGCAATTCTCCCATGGATATCAACAGAACATGGCATATCAAGTTGCAGTAAGACTAAGCACCTTCCCATGTACTAAGGCTGGGCAAGGTAACCCAGTATGAGGACTAGAGTCCCAAAAGGCAGAAGAAGAGTCAGTCGGTCCCTGTTCCTGCTGTTAGGAGTCCCACAACAGGACCAAGCTGCACAACTATAACGTACATGCAGAGAGCCTAGGTTCATCCCATGCAGGCTCCCTGGTTTTCAGTTCAGTCTCTGTGAGCCCTATGGAGCCACCCCGTGAGTACTAGGACTAGAACCTGGGTCCTCTGGAAGAACAGCCAGTGCTCTGAATCACTGAGCCATCTTCCCAGCCCAAGCCTTTGTTCTTCTTTACCATTGAAGAGACAGTGTCAAATGTCAAAGCTACTACTCTGAGTGTGGCTAGGCATGGGCAGTCATCATTTTCACATTAGAGTGAAGCTTTTTCCTCTGAGGTATTGTTTGCATTGGCCTTATAGGATGTGTTTGTGGACGTGAAGTAAATCCAAGCATTTTCTGAGTATGTACCTATTGCACACACATAAACTATATACATGCACATAAATGCAGGATATAAATACACACATACATACCTACCTATGTGTGCGCATGCGCACACACACACTCACACACACACACACACACACACACACACACACACACACACACACACAGAGTTTTGGTAAGGGAAAGATTTTAAGTGTACCCCAGAGAATAGTAATCCTACTAAATACACTAGTCTATGCAATCGAATTCCAGTCAAATGAGGTTAGGTTGTAGATGTTCCTGAAGACATACAATATTCATTAGCATTTTAAAACTTAACTTCTGAGATATTTATTTAACTATATGAAATGCTGTGTTTTTGCAAATTATTTTGACTATGAAGCCTGGTTGATTGTCTAGACTTAACAGGCAACCCTGAGTCACAGTTCATAAGGCAAAAGTTGGAATGTGATTGTCTAGAAGAATGTGTTAGAATCTTCCAGAAGCAGCTATGTCCTCTGAAACCCCAGCACATCTCACCCACTAGTCCATTTTGCTGCAGGGCATCCGTGGAAGCAGATTCCTCTGAGCAACAGTGGCCTGGAAGTGAGTATGCAGAAGGAAAGGATTGCCCACCGACCTCTAGAGCAGAGAGAAGACGACAACACTGCATACCAGGCAGCAGAAATTGAATGGTTGGGGTTCCAGAAATCTAGTCAAGTTGACATATTGCATTCTAAATGTGACGAGGAACCAGAAGTTTGGGATGAAGAAGTTAACGAGGAAGACGCTGATGACTGCAATGATGATGAAGACGAAGTTCGAGTCATAGAATTTAAGAGAAAACACAGCGAAGGTTTTCAATTAAAAGAGGAAAACCATCCAAGCGAAGACTCCCCACTGAGCAGCCCCACCTCCCAGCCAGGGACCCCTGATGAGCAGCCCGTGTTAGGAAAGAAGGGAGATATCTCTAGGAATGTTTATTCCAGATACAACACGATATCCTATCGGAAGATCAGGAAAGGGAACACCAAACAGAGAATTGACGAATTCGAGTCGATGATGCACTTGTAAACCAAGCGGAACTGGGAGACGTCATGAGTGCTCAAGAAAAGCTAACTCCGTTGTGCTGAGAAACCTTCCTCTGCCATATTTGCAAGATGCACATGTTTAATGTCTTTTCCACCACAGAGCAACATGGAAATAACCATAGAGAAAAGTCAGTCTGGTAACTTCAAATCAAAAGCTTTAGACTCATGCCCGGGTGTTTGCTTTTAAAAAGTTAACTAATATAGCAGCATGTGGTAAGCATTGTCAGAGAGGCAAATCTGTCATGATTTGGCTTCAAAATTAGCAATACTGAGAGAGTCCAGGGAAAGAGAACAGTTGATGTGACTCCCCTAATTCTTTCAGTGCCCTTCTTTCTTCAGGCCAATAGGAGGTCTGGGATTAAACTCCTCCTCCATTAAACATGGTTTTTTTATAGATTCTACCAATAATTATTTTGCCTTTCTACTTATCTTTTAAAAAATACTGTATCTTAAATGGTTTTCCTTGGCATCTCCTGAGTGAAAACTCAACAGATCGCCTTTCTAGGTGTCACCATTCAGTGAGTTTGTTCACTAAAAGGCTGAGTAATTGTCAGTCAGAATTCTGTGTGCTAAGTGCTGGATTTATGCTTTCAGAATGAATTAAATCCATTGTGAAGTTGATCCAGGGAGGGGCTAGATGACCAGTGAGCCATAGACTCAGGAATTTTATTTGATGGCCTTTATTTTTGTTACTGAAAACAAAAATCTTGTCTAGCACAATGAAAATAATTAAAAATAAAAAAATGGCAATTTTAGCACAATTTTAAGAAAATGCCTTTACTCCATTACCATACTTTCTTACATTAACAGTATTTCAAAACCATCCTCTTTGATTGGGAATGAGAGACAATGGCAGTCATAACTGTACTAGTTACTATGAAAATGGAAATAATTATCTTCAACTATTTTAAAAGTAGGGTGTGAGCATGTATTTTTAGGGGAAAAGCTGATAGTTGTGGGGAATATATACTTTATTGGACCAAAGCCTAAATCAAGAAGCTTAAAATTGCACGTGTGGAGCTTCATGCGCACCCACATGTCAAATAATGCATTGAATATTTATGAAAAGAGTATATTTATACTCTTGGATAGTTTATTCCGCAAATATTCATTTTGTGCTTCTGTTTATATTGCTCTGAACTTTCTGTTACTACAGATGAAAACATCGTTTGGCTCCAAATAAAAGACAATTCCTTATTGTCTGAATGTAATACAGTCTTCATTGTACTATTCGACTCTTTGTTTGTTTCTTTCTCAATTGGTGAAAAAGCCTGGGTGAGTCCTACTTAGATGATTGCTTATTTATGTGTACCAAATCCCGCACATTCCCATGACAAGTCCCTTAATTCTTCCTGGTCATATAATATATTTCCATTGTATTATATAGTACTATGGAGTATTTAAAAGACTCAAGTTTTAATTTGATTCCAGTAATTCTTTTTTTCTTCTAACCTATCCTTTACAACCTGACCAGGTAAGATCTGTTATCCTTAAACTGTTGAGCCTGCTAATTTCTGGTGGGACAAATGTGAGTTTTCCACGTAAAATGAGAAGAATTCAGTCTTTTGATTGATAAAGTTGGGGACGAGATTGACGGACTGGGATAACTTCCTGTTTTAATGTAGATCCTTTGATCATTCCACAAAGACAACCTGTTTGCTTTCTTGGATCCCGGATGAGACCTATCATTTTCTGCTTAACTTCAAAACACTGCTTTATGTAACATTGCTGACCTATCCACAGGTCAGCCTGTTTGTTAGATGGCATTGACAAGTCACCATGAAGCTTGCGTGGAATGAGTAGTATATGTGGCTAAAAGGCATGACAATGCTATCAGCATCTACGGTACTCCAAAACCTTGAACTTTTTAGCTGTGTTCTCTTGCCACGCAATTCACCGATCATCAAACATTTTGTCCACAAAGATGTTTGATGTATGGTCAACTGGGAAACCACTCATGCTCATGGACGTGGTAATGCAGTGCCAGGAAAGCATTGATAACATTCTTTGGTATCATTGCACATTGCCACATCCTATCACATATAGCAGGGCAAGAGTTAACACCTGGGTAACGTGGTGGTTGGGGGTGGATATGTGGGTCGTGGTCATCTGGAAACAGTAAAGGTCTTGTCCCTTTTGCATGGGATATATATTGATATATTTAAACTCATCTGGAGCGCTGTTAATTGACAACCATGCATGAAGGTTTACCTGAGATTTTGCGACTCAAGGTTCAGGGTGGTAAGACCTCTGGTACCTGACACCTGACGGGGATTACATGAATGCTGGAGTTTCTTAAATGACTTAATTCTCTTTTGTTGCCAGATGAATAGGAATTAAAGACAGCTTTACTTCTTTGTAAAAATTAAATTTACCTTTCATTTAGTGCATATATTTGAAGACATGGGATTTGCCAAGTTCTGTCTGTTTGTATCCATCCATCCACCTGTCCATCTGTCTGTCTATCCATCCATCCATCCATCCGTCAGTCTGTCTGTCTGTCTGTCTATATATCTGTCTATAATTTACCTATCTACCTGCTGTTAAATAAAGAACTACCTGGTCTTATTTGCTTTCAATAAAGGTTTGTGTTCTTTGTTTAAGGATTGCAAACCTCTCTAGAATTTAGTGAATTTTTTTCCATATAAGCATCTATTTAGACCATCACAGAAGCCACTTCATAAAAAATTAAGAGAATACCTAATTACAGTTAATACACATTATTTATTTTTAAATGATTATATATAAAACTGCAAGAACTTGTGGTGGTTAGATATATAATATACTTGAAAATTCTCTATTACTTTGAAAGAAAATGAGATTTTGCTTCAGATGCATATTGAGGTCATGCACTTAAGCTCTTTGGATACAATGAAAGTGTCATTTCTGCATTTTTGCATGGAGTACTACTTGTGGCATATTTTCAATTGAAGAACAGACATTAAGCTTTTCAAAGTGATCAAGGAAAACATTTAAAGTAAGTTATTCTAGAAGAGAATAAACTTCTAGAGTACAATAAATCAGAAATGTGTTTAATAATATGAGAAAAGCAACCACTTCTCCTGAAGGCCATGCATCCATTGTTTTATAATAACAAGATTATAAAATCCAATGTCAAACATACCTTCCATTATTAAAATAGGATATTATGTCATAATAGAAGAGCAAAATGGTAAAATATGTGTTCTACTCTTGAGGCACATGAGAGGGCAAAGTCAAACAATCAACACAACACAAGCACGCACACACACACACACACACACACACACAGAAGTGGGCACCAGAAGTCAATCACCCAGATAACTGGGAAAACACAATACAAACTGGTGACACTGGTAACTAGCTTCTAGCTCAGAAGAATATTGAAAATAAAGTTTGAAAGCAATTTTTACTTTTTCCTAGAAATTCAAAGTTATGTATTTGATTCTTTCTCTATAAATAACCTTAGTTGAACAGAAGGAAAAGAAAAGGTTGTTATTTAGAAGTATTAGCTCAAATATTCCTCCTATGAGTTTGTTCTTCCATTAACAAACCTATTAGGAAAATCAATAGCAAAATCACTCCCTTTGATCTTTGCTTTCTCTCTCTCTCTCTCTCTCTCTCTCTCTCTCTCTCTCTCTCTCTCTCTCTCTTTCTCTGCCATTTCGTACAGATACTATGTATAAAACTAGAAAAAAACCTTGTCAGTTTTTAAAAGAATTAAGGTGTATGTGGAATCCTACAAACTTCCATAAATGTAATCTCACTTCACTTTCAAGTCGGGGAAACTGTGGTCAGGGCAAGCCCTATTGAAAAAACTTGTGCAGAGAGTTCAGAGTGGAACATGCTGCTATCTCAGGAAGTTCCAATTGTCTCCTGCCATTGCTTTATTTCTTTATGCTGTCACAAGACACCTAGGGTTTTTATCCCCTCCCAATTTAAAGAAGCACATGCACACACACAATGCATGCCCACACACAAGGCTTATCTTTGCACAACTGATGTTTTCAAACAGTCTAGTAAACCTTAAAATATATTTAATTACATTATCAAAAGTTTTAATTGCAGCATACAATACAAAAGCTTTATCTGTGTACTCATTTATAACTAATAACTTTGAACTGGCAAGTAGCTTTCAATATAAACAAATGTGTTTTCCCTCATTATCGGTGATTGTCATTAATAGGAACTCCACATATTTGAGATTGGTCTGCATGTTGGAAAATGGAAATTTTCACATTGGTTTGTGTTTTTACAAGGGAGGACTCACATAAACTCACAAGGGGTTCCTGATGGAGGCAATAAATGTCAGCTGTTATCTCAAGTTAAAACGGACATTAAATTTGCACTGTGGAGTTGTTTTTACTTTCTTTCATTCACAGGCACCCCAACATCCAAGACACCATCCACCAAGTCTCAAAGAGGTTCATGTGCAGTGACACCATTCTCCAAGTTTCACAGAGGAACATATGCAGGCACCTCAACATCTGAAACATCATCCAGAGGGTCTCATAGAGGCTCTGATGCATGCACCCCAACATCTGAGACACCATCCACGAAGCCTCACAGAGGAACATAACACTTTATGCGACTGAAGCAAAATGTCCATGAAATGAGCATTTGTCAAAAATAAACTTTCTGTACAGTAGCTTTGGGTAGGATTTCTCTTTTCCTGGGTAGCTGGCTTGCAGCAATCACTGAATACCCATGTGGCAGCTGTAAAATCTCTATGGCATCACAATCTGTAAAGTGAGCTGAAGTGAAAAGCTGTGGCTTGTGTTTTAAATTGAAGGGTTTTCCAAAGCTTTATTTCCTATCCCTGTTAAAAGTGAGCTACTTGTCGGTTTTGCTTAAAGGTTGGAAGGGACTTGGGTACTGAGATTCACAGAGAAACAGCTCTCTATACTTCTGTCTGTCAGTTTGGTCCAGCAGGTGGTGAATTCCTATCACATCACACGGATCACTACAAGATCTACGAGGGTTGTCACAGACAACTATACTTCAGCTGCTCAATAGAGGCCCAGCATTGATTTCCTGCTTACAAAGCATTCAAGAGAGACTGAAAAGCTTTTAACCAACCTCATTTCCTTATCTTTAAACCAGCAATGTGCAACGCAGGGACTTTACCTGAGTTCACCTACATTGATAACCCTTTATCTTTAAAAAAGGATGTTGGTGGCACACAGTAGAGGAAACACTTTTGGGAGCACCAGATAAAATGGTCACTTGATTTTATCTATTGTTGATGAGATGATCACATCCTTCCTCAGTGTAGGGAAGAGACAGACACCTTCCTGATCATATGGAGGGAAGAAAGTTTTATACACAACAATAAGATGAGCATACACAGAACCTAGGGGTGGGGTGCACTCAGTGATAATTTGTTTTTCTTTTTCCTTTATTTCTTGTAATTCTGTGGATTTTCTATGAGCTATTGGGGCCTTTGCATAAGATCTGACTTTTTGGATGTATTCTACATAAAAGCAGAAGTATTTGAACCACAAGAAGCAGGCTAGTGTTACTGGTGTGCCTCAGTTCCATTTATCCTGCCTGGGAGTTCCGTGAACATCATTGTTAGACACTCATGAAACTAGAAGAGGCTAGAAATGTTGAGGTCTAATCCACTCTAAGTGCTGTCCATGACCCTTTGCAATCTTTAAGTCAACATTAGAAAGAAGGTTTTCTAATATCTAGAAGAAAGGCTTCCAAAGCAGTGCGGGGGAAGCTAATGATGCATTGCGATCATGGCACGGGTGGTTTTGCAGTCCTGTGAATGACAGATAATTGAATGTCAGCAAGCAGAACTGAGCAAATTTGACGCTCGTGATAAAACAGCACTGTAGCAACAACAGCTGTGTCATCCCACGGGAGAGGAGGGGGAAGCTCTGCATTACTGTTGAAAAAGAGAAAGCCACCGTGCATGCTGAAGGGTGAGGAAGCACTTCCAGTATTCAAGAAGTTAGTATTTTGATCCAGTTAGTTCTGTAAATTATTAGCGAGGCTATCCCGTGTTCAGGTTGACAAGAAGTACAGGCATGTTCCTAAGAAAAGGCAAAAACCTAAGCCAGGCCAAGGAAATGTGAGTCCCTGATAACCTATCCTCCTGCTGAAGGATTCACTTGGACCACCAAGTGTTCCATCAAGAGTTTGTCATTACGTGGAAAAGATACTGTAGTAGGATTTATATATTCATTCTTGTCTTCTAAAAACAAATTTGGGGGACAAAGCTTTAAAAATGTTAGCACTCTATCTGAGGATCAGTCCGTCCTTTCAAGGCTAGGCCCACACGGATTCCTCACTCATGACTGGTTCCTTGAATCTTAGCATAAGTGGGGAAACATATGGTAGAAAGTTTATTAATATTTAACCTTAAATAAGTACATTATAGTACAAACAAAGCCTTTGTTCTACTGAGAGTACTCAGAGGTAGCTTTATATAATAAGTATGTTAATGTAAAGTTAGATAGTGTATTCATTGATCAGAGTACACAGAAGATTTTCTTGGGAAAAAAATAAAAACATTTACTTCCTTCACTTACAAAAGTGAATCTAGCCAAAGAATGACTTATCTGTTGATAAAAAGTCCTTACCTTTCTTCTGAGGAAAATTTCCTTGGATAAAATAGACTCTCCATAGACCAGTGGGCATGGGGATGCTCAAGGTGTCTCAGTCACATAAAAATGGCATGGGTCACTCACTGTACTGTTTGGTCACTAACTCAATTAGTTCATTGCCAAAGACTTGTGTGGTTTTTGTTTGTTTTTGTGTTCTTTTTCCTTCCCATATGGCTGCTTTGGAAAGAATTATTTCATTTTAAGGTATTCTCTTATCTTATCTCTAATCATCGAGTACTGGATGAAGCATCTTAAATATACTATATACTATATATGCTATAAATGAGTAAAGAAGAAATGTTTCCTTTCCCATTATTCATTGGTAGTCAGGCTTTTCTTGGTAACTAATTGGAAGATTAAATTAAGTGTCAAATAAGAAACACAGAACTAAAATGCCCAGTTTTACCATAATAGCATGTGAACAAAGGCTTAAATCCACCAGCAGGAATAAGCATGGCCAGATTGAAGGGGTGAAGCTTCAGTGTGAAGTTGGTTTATCGTCTTTGTAGGACCACAGCGGGCAAACTCAGACCAAATTGGTGGTTGAAACAATGGAATGAATCACACCTCAAGATCTGAAGTCTTAACCCATTCACGCCAGTTGGCCTGTAAGTGGTTTTAGAGAGGCAATTTTTCTTCCAAAGTCAATTTTCTTCCCAAAAGGATGCTAGTAGACCCTGGTCCCTAAGCTTTCTTTTTCAATGCCTAAGGATTGGTGTACTTGACATGAGAGCTTTCCATGCCTGGCCTTTGTGATCCTCGGGTCCACCTGAGGGGTTTTGCTCTGTCTTTCCCCATCAGAAGAGGCACACCCCTTTCTTATTCTG
Source organism: Microtus ochrogaster (assembly GCF_000317375.1). Lineage (NCBI taxonomy): Eukaryota > Metazoa > Chordata > Mammalia > Rodentia > Cricetidae > Microtus > Microtus ochrogaster. The sequence continues at coordinate 69,703,578 of NC_022011.1, read as the reverse complement.
CTGGGTCCTGGGACTAGACTTCACTCAACCCTCTCTTCAAATTGCTCATCTCATTTAAATGCATGCCTGCTTTGGCACATTTTAGAATCTGTTTTTAGCATGCTTCATCCAAGTGAATATTGATAAATCTAAAGCAGCATTTTATTGTTTTCATTTTTTAAATTTTGTCCTATTATGTATCATTTCTGCTTTAATTTTATTAGCTCCTCTCGCTTAACTCTGTGTTGGAATGCCCAATGATGAAGTACAGGCCTTGTTAACACAGTGTGTTGTGACCCAACCTCCTCTCTTTGTTTACCTTAAAAAACACAAAAATCTCAGAAATTCACTGCTATAACCAGCTTTTTAAAAATATAGTATTGCAAAAAAGCACAAAATGAACTGAAAGAATACACAGAATTGATTACATTAAGTCTTCTTCCTTTTCACTTGTTTTTTTCCCCCCTACTGCTTCAGATTTAGAAGAAAACATCCTGGTCATCCAGTTCAACCTCACCATTAGGAAGGATCCTAATCTTATCTGTTGCTTTCATTGGTTAATAAAGAAACTGCCTTGGCCCTGATAGGACAGAAAATTAGGTAGGCGGAGTAGACAGAACAGAATGCTGGGAGAAAGAAGCCGAGTCAGGCAGTCACCATAGCCCCCCTCTCCAAGATGGATGCAGGTTAAGATCTTCCGGTAAGCCACCACCTCTTGCTGCTACACACATTATTAGAAATGAGTTTATCAAGATGTGAGAGTTAGCCAATAAGAGGCTGGAACTAATGGGCCAGGCAGTGTTTAAAAGAATATAGTTTCTGTGTAATTATTTCGGGTAAAGCTAGCCGTGTGGGAGCTGGGCAGGAACACAGCCCGCTGCTTCTCTCAACAGGATCCTGGGGTTGATCAGTACTACTATACACTGTCAGGTAAACATGGTGATATCTCAGTAGGACAGTGTCTCTGTGCAGCTAGCTGAGTCTTCCAGCTGTGAGAATCTGTGAAGATGTATTTGATGAAAACAGAATCCAGTTTGTTTTAACTCTACTCATGGGCAAGAATAACTGCTCAACAGCAGTCATGGTTTTGACATCATTGTAGGTAACCTACAGGTTCTGGTTACCTGTCAGAGTGCGTGAGGAAGACGTGGAGTATGCACTACAGCACTGGGCAGGCACAGACACGTCCAAAGGCCACCTAGAGCTGAAGAATTCCAGTCCAATGGTGACCTGTTTCCCTGAGTTATCATTTGGTGCTTTAAAAAAATAGCCTTCCATTTAAATGCTATTAAAATGGAAAACTTAAACTACCATGGAAAGAAATACAGTCACCAACTTTAGTCTCATTTTCACAGATAATCTGGAGGGTTAACTAGATAAAACCATCTTTCTTTAGCCTTCATAGTATTGTTCAAATTTCCACTTTTGATATGGTTCCATTGGGTTACAAGTGGCCACTGTCAGGGTCTTCTGAGAAGCATTTCCTTCCATGCATAGCAACTGCTGATAGTTTTCAAAGACAATGTGATCCACCTGAGGAGAAAGAGGAGATGGGAATGAGCTACCGACTAACCTTGACATATGAAGATATAATAAGCAAATTATATTTTCACTCCCCCAGGAACTCTCCTGAATTAAATTAGTGACATAAGCACAAGGTTTAGAAAACATCGAATTTGTCTCTGCCTCAAACTAGCTTCTCTAGTTGTAAGGTTTTAATTCTGTAGAAAGAAAACAGCCATTTTTTCCCCTAGTGATTTGATTGATAGCTATATTATTTAAAAGAAAAAAATCTGGTTGGCACATAATATATTGGGTAACTACTTCATTGGTGGTGGCAATGCAAAAATAAGTCATGTAGTATAACAGGAAAGAAGTCTGTTGGTTGATTAATCCAGCTCAGGTCTTAGAATGTTCATGTGTGTAAGCAAATGCTAAAGATGGCACATTTGATTTGTGATCTCCCCACCTAACTTCTGACAACATAGAATGTCAAGTACTCAGATTTAGTTAGAACAAGACAAGGGTATTTCAGACAAACTTAATGTTGCTTAACAGTTATTAAAACTGAAAGATAATCTACTTAGAACCAATTAAGGCCTTATAATTTTTAACTCATAAATCTCAATTTTCCATAAATATGATCATGGTCATTTTAGTTATTTTTGAGCTTTTTAATATACTTATGGTTTTTTAAACCAAAATGGGAGATTTTCATGCTAAAACAAAATTATGACTCCCACAGAACCTTTGAAGTACGATGTTTGCATATATTTAAGGTTGTGCAAAGTAGGTGGCCTTGAAGCAGATCCTTCAGCATGGTGTACAATGCTCTGTGCCGAATGACAAGCATAGACTGACTTAGGGAGCACTTGAAAATGCAAATTTAGAACTATGCAATTTTAACAAGTTATTGTTATCTAGAGGTAATCTCTTAACAGAAAGAGGTTCCTGTTATTCACAATCTCTTTCTCCGTTTCTCTTGTTCTTTAAGACTAACATACACCTTAGGGAATGCTATAGTTGTATCTTAAACGCTATCTCCCTCCCCAAAGATGACATGTTAAAGTCTTGGTCCCCAGGGTACAACTGTTGGGAGATGGTGAAATTTTTGAGATGAGGCTTAGATTCATCAGTCACTGTGAAGTGTCTGTGATAAGGACTGTGTAATTGTCTTTCTACTCTTCTTTACTTCAGGCCATGAACTGAGCTGTGTTCAAACCTGTGGTCTCTCTGTGATGAGTTGCCTTACCATGGTCCCCAAACAACAAAACCAGCCTATGGTGGACTCAGACCTCTAAAATGGAGCAGACTCAATCCTTTCCCCTTAAATTGTCTAAGGCAGTGGTTCTTAACCTTCCTAATGCTGCAACCTTTTTATACAGTTCCTCATGCTGTGGGGACCAGCCACAAAATTATCTTCATTGCTACTTCATAACTGTATTTTCTACTGTTATGAATTATAATGTAAATATCTGTGCTTCCTGACTCTTGGGATCCTGACGCACAGGGTGAGAACTGCTGGCTTGAGGTCTTGTTCTCAAATGATAGTCAGTTAACCCAGGGACTTGAGAAGATTTGTATGAAAACTGTCAAAAGAAAAAAAAAACAAAAAGGAGAGATAGAGACAGAGAGACAGAGAGAAAGAAAGAAAGTCAATACAGGCTATCCATCTCTGTGAAAGGCAGAAGGCATCACAGAGAAATTCTTAGTTTCTATTATCTTAGTACCATTTCCAAGGCAGCTTAATGGGTAAGACCTACTCTTAAATATATCCTTGTATGTCCTTCCCAAGATTCACTGCAGAAAGGAAAGGTTTTTTCTTTCATTGTCTCTCTTTCCTTCTGTCCTCTTTGTTTTCCCACCTCCAGTGCAGTGTTAAAGAAGTAGGAGGTGTGATATAACTTAGTCGATAGATATTTATGAAATTTTCCCAAAAGTGCAAAAAATAAAAAGAGAAGTTTATACACTAATAATTCTCCATTTGGCAGTATTAACTGGCAATAATAATGCTTATCAGTAGGAGGAAAGTGTCTCAGAAAATTAAAAGATGCAGTCGGGTGGTGGTGGTACATATTTTTAATCCCAGCAATCAGGAGGCAGAGGCAGGTGGGTCTCTGTGAGTTCAAGGCCAGCCTCATCTACAGGGTGAGTTCCAGGACAGCCAGGGCTACACAGAGAAACCTTGTCCTTGAGAAACAAAGCAAAGCAAACCAAATCCAAAACCAAGCAAATAAACAAAAAATTAAAATATACTACTGGAGAATGAATGGGTATCTTGGGTCCAATTTGGGCTCCCAGTAGAAAGAGAATGAGTGCATATGACAACAGAGGAAGGATAAGCTAATAAATGGGGACACCCCAAAATAAAATGAGTTTCTTTTGGGGCCAGCTCTGGGCAGAATCATGATCTCTGTACTACCAGTATAAAATACTGAGAAAAACAACGTAAGGGGCAACAGTTTATTTCAGCTCACAGTTGAAGGATACACCCCAAAACTGTGGAGGAATTCACGGTGGCAAGAGATGGTTACACCCCACAACTGTAGAGGAGTTTACAGTGGCAAGAGATGGGGGGCTTGTCATATTTCATGCGCGGTAAAGAAGCAGATATTGAGAGACGAATGTCACAGCACCCTCACTTTCTCCATGTCGCACAGCCCAGGATCCCCCTCTGGGAGAATAATCCCACTCAAAATTAAGATGGGCTTCTCTCACCATTTAACATAATGAAGACAGTCTCCCCTAGGCAAGCTCCGAGGCCAACTCTAACCACAATACCAATGGCTGTAAAACATTTGGCGTGCTAGTGAGGTGGCAGAAACCTGAGGAGGCAGTCCTGTCCTGAGACCAGTCCTAGCATCTCAAGATTCCACGACAAAGTTTATGACATCAAATCCCATGTTATCATGACTGAGAGAAACTGAAGGGGCTTGGGAATAAACACAGTCACACCGGGACGTTTTGGTAGGGTAACAACTGTGTTGGAAACATTCTTCTCAAAACTGCTTTTCAACAGGAGCTGTGTTATCACCAAATGTAAAATTGGCAAGACACACACAGCCAGCCTCCTGTAATTGGCAGTCTTATCTGTGGAGCCACACAGGAATGAGAAAAAGACCCCTTTCTTGGACAAAGAGCAGATGCGGAGTTCAAACCATTCTAAAGAGCAGCACTTGCAGTAAGCGAGCAGGTTCTTGCTTTGTCCATAGATTGCACCTTTAGGCTCTTCTGGTAACCAACGAGAATAAGTTTCATTGATACACAAGGCATTGTTGATTGATTTAAATGAATTTTCGAAGCTAGCATGATGGTGGCAATAGAATGGGAAGAAATGGGTGCTTTCGTTTAAATGACTTATTTGAAATCAATTTTGAAAAAAGCAAACAAATCCAAAAATAAAAACACAATATTAAAAATTTACCAAGACTCTGTCCCTGAGTGAACCTTCACACTGTCTCTATTGTGAGCCAGCAGCTTTAGAAACTTCTGGCTGGTGGGACTGATAATCGGAGCTTTATGTCCCCTTTGACTGAAGTTGACTCTGTGGTGAAGGGATGGCATGGATGTTTCTTACCAGTTCTGGATGAAAGCCCGATGCTGATTTGTGCAGCCACTTGAGGCTGGTGTTTCTGTTATCACATGGCTGGAGTCTCAGGGGTCCCTTTTCAGTGCCGGGCGCCAGGCACCACTGTCCATGTTTAATCAGTCTTACCCAGGTGTAATTGAATTGTTGACGCTGTAGAGAATGGGCAGAGGGAAGGCCATTCAGAGAGCGAGCAGAGGCAGGGGATTTGCCAAAGACTTTTATCAACAACAATGAGACCGTGGCTGCCCGATCTGATGAGCTACGTTACTTAACCTGCCCACTGTCATCTTTCTTATTGCTGTGGTGGGTAGCGCGACTATCGCTTTTGGCTTCAGCAATGACTCTCAGGTGTCTGGTTCTGTGACAGGTGTTAGAGTTGTGATTGTCTTGCCTCCGCTTCCCTAACAGCTAGAGTTCCGGGTCTGTGTCACTATGACTGACTTTAAGTTGGGATTTAATTTAGACTGTAAGGTTGTGTTAAAGAAATGGTGGCAAATCTTGCCACTCAAAGTGTAGTCCCTGGACCAAGATCACGTCACCTGAACACTAGTTAGAAATGCTGGATCTCAGCCCCATCTTGGATCCTGTGAGTCTAAGTTGACCCTAACAAACTCCTCGGGTGATCATCAGTGTTTGAGAACCAAGGACAGACAACGGAATAAGAGGTCAGGTATTTACTAAGACACACTGCACATCACCTTAAATACAGTCAAATGTAAAAACCTGCAAAGACTTCTAGTTAAAACAAGGGACAAGGATTGAGGGGGAAACAGTATTTCATTTCTTTTGAGGGTTCCAGATGAATATAACTCAGGTATTAAAACTTGCTGGTTCTGTCCCTACCAAATCAACTTCCTCTACATTCCTGTTCCTTTTGTTATTCAAATAGACCATGAGGAAGGAGCAACTCAAATGGAGCAACAGGGCCAAAGTGCAAGGGAGGCAGTGACCCTATTATTCATATTTTGGTCTTTCCTTCCCAACTCATTGGTATTCAAGAGCAGAAGTTGAGTTTCTTGTGAAATACTGATTTTACAGGTATGCTAAGTTCCTACAGGGATGGTCTTAAAGTAGATTATTTTCATATATTTTTGACTAATTCTGCAGTTGTTCTTTCTCCACTGTGAACTGTGAATAAGCAAAAGTTGTGTCTTTCCGTTGATTCTTTAAACTTGTCTCTTTCCTAATTATGAAAATGTTTCTTTGGCGTCAGGTTTACAATCCACAGAATTGCACTGACAGCTCTGTCTTCTACTCTAGGGGAAGCTTGGGACTGAGGCATAGAAATGGGTTGCTCTTGAAAGTATCAGCCACAGTGCTTAACTCAGCACCAAGAAGGAAGACAACAAGCCGAGGCCATCTTCACAAAATGATCTGTCTATCACAGTGCAATCTGCAATCTGGGAGCTGCTTTGTACACATGAATCCGTGTTCCTATGAGTCCTATTTAGCATCCAAAGCAGTTACCATTCCCATCTGGGGTGCAGATGCTGGAGAGGGAGGTGTAATCACTTGAACCTCACCTCCTGCATGGCGGGAGTAATCCTCTGTTTTTCCTGGCCCCGCTCCCTCTCCTATCCACTGTGGTCTGATTTTGTGGTTATTTTGTTAGAAGATTTTTCATCAAGGATCATAGTTTAGGGGATGTTCGTCACTCCCTTAAGATAACAGAGGGAGGGGAAAGTTGGGCAGAAGAATGTAATCAGAGAATAAGATGGGTTCTTTTGGATGGCTCCATAGAAACTTCATTTCTCCTTTATCTGTTGATAAAGAAAAACTTTACATTTTATTATTATTGTTGTGTGCATGTGTGTGTGTGCATATGTATGTGTGTGTAATGCTTATATGTAGGCATGGACATCACAGATGGTTTGTGGAGGTCAGAGGAGTGGTCTGGAACTCGTTCTTTCTGTACACCTTCATGTGGGTTTCGGGGATTGAACTCACATGGACAGACTTGTGTGGCAAGCACCTTTACTCGCTGAGTCATTTCACCAGTCATATTTTAGGCATTTGGTCTTTACCATTACAGCCAACACTGACCGCGTACCACACATTAGGTTGTGCTTACCAGCCCCCAGCGTGTTGCCAGTTCATTTCAGCTTTAGAGTTAGGTATGAGCTGCACTGCTGCTTACAAAGGTTTAAGACTGCGTACATTAAGCCAGTTTTGCAAGGAAAGTCAAGACTAAATCCATCATGGAACAATGATGTCAATGCATACAGTTTCCTCCCTTATATTACTTCTCTGTCGAGTGGCACTTCCTTATACCAGACCATTGATTACATTGACATTTGGGCATCTATGGATGCCTCCTGGACAGAGGTCAACTCTCTGAGCCTACCTGGCTGCTCCCATCACAGTCTTCCAGCATGGCTGTGGTGTTTTCAATGGAAATGCACTTGCCCAAGGCCACATTCACAAGCTAAGAAGCAGAACACAGAATACAAACATTCATTAAGAACAAACACATCTTGATGTATACGAAGGCATGTAGACACATTTGGAAACTGGAAGGTGGACAGCCATAAGGTTAATGGAAAGTCGACAGTTTAGTTAAAGTTTGCAGGAGATGACTGTTTTGGTCACAGCTCTAGCAGAGACACAGTGTGATCCTGTCTCAGCACAGCTTCAAGCTGTCATCGTAAGCCTGTGATTCAGCCACAGTGGCAACAGACATTAGCTTCTCATTAACTCTTTCCTGGGATGCTGAATGAGAGGGAGCAAAAGTTGCTAGAGGAAGGAGGTGATTTTTGTCTATTATTATTATTATTTGGCTTGAGTTTATCCCAATGCCTATCTTAAAAGTCAGTGTACACACCTCTGACTTCATTAAGCCATGAGTCATGGGCTACGTTCCTCGGCTGACCCCTCTAAGCAATCTGACAGCTTAGGCAACGACTCCTAGCTAAATTGAGTCAGAGAACAGCAGATCCCAGCTGACTCCCATCAGACTTTTCCTAATGACTCAGTCAAGCTACGACTCATTACAGGGAAGTCACGGAAAACTAAGGCAGAGCCAAGCATCAAGGCCCTTCCTGGCAGACTCGGGATTTTAATGAATTTACAGGGTCAAATATGGAGGAAGCTTCCCATCAGTCACCAACTGATGCAGGGAATGTTGATTCCCTTGCCCCTTCTGTCATTCTGGGCAGGACTTCCAGGATGGGAGGTTAAGAATGCAATTTAGACTTTTCAATTTGCTGGAGGTGTTCTGTAGAGGAGAAATTATGCGTGTTCTATGAAAGCCTATGAAGCTTGGAAAATGGTGACCATGTTTGTGATTTTTTTCAGCTTTTATGGGGACCAATACAGAGCTCCAGTTTTGGGGTGCTATGACAATGGAGGCCTTGTTGACCCCAGGATCACCAGATTTTGTAGGAGGGTGTCTAGTGGGTTGGTGCCTACTTGTGAAAGAATGCCTTAGCTTGAAGATAAGTAGGGAGTGGTTTGTGGAGTCAGAAAATGCAGAAAGAAACAGTGAGAGGGGTTACTGCAATCTCTAAGTGGGAAGAAATACCCTCACAGATACATACGGGGAGTATGAGATGCGGGCATATGCCAGTCAAGGAACTGGGACAGAGCTCTTTCGCAGAAGGACAGCACCTAAGCTGTCCTTTGGATAGTGGGCACTAGGAAAATGGGTTCATCTGCTAGAACAGGGAGAAAACAAAGATGCTAGATTCTCTCTGAGAATCTGAAGCCACAAACTGACCTTCATTTGGGTTTGAAATAAAAATGTGCCCCACCTGTTTGAGCTAGGAACCCTCGCTGACCTTCAAGGAATATAACCAGACATCAGCAGTTTTACTGGTCCATCATTTCTAAGATGTCTGACACAGGAGATACAGAGCAATTCTAGAGGGACAGATCTCCATGAAAAAGATCTCCAGCACGCTCCATTCACAGGATTCACAGGTTTAAATGGCAAGTCCGGGCACTTTCACCATCAATAGGTCTGAGCAACAGTAGCATGCAGAAAACATGCAGTGGTCCACTAAGCTCAAGATCAGGAGACGTGCGGGCAGGGGGAGGGGGGAGCCATTCTGGAGGCAAAGAAGGAAATGGAAATCCTCATTACTCTTTGGATTTTATCAGAGAAATAAGTCCCATGTTCTCATGGCTCATTCAGAAATTATCCTATCATAAAACAGATTTGGAAAACTGGCTCCAACACAGCTGAGCCAGGTGCTTTCTCCTAGACCTCAGAGCCTTCCAGGTGAGAGCCCACAGCGGGCGCTCGGGACACACACATGCTCCTTTCCCAGGTCTGCTTGGCTGCAAACTCCTGATGGCAGAACCAGCACTACCCAGACAGTGTTTGGGAAGGCTTAGTTTAGATGGTTTCATTGTTTTATTTTGTTTATTCATTTTATTTATTTATATTATTTTGTTTTCTTTCAAACAGTTCCTTCCTGCAGGAAGGCCTTGGAAGGCACTGGAGTATAAGCAAGAATTTCTCCTCCTGGGTCTTTAATGCAAACCATTTCAATGTAATAATAATAGTAATTGTAACAATAATAAAAATAAAGTATTGTGTAGATTTTATATTTTCTGGATTGAATTATTTAATTTTCCCAATGTCAAAGGTAGAGATCTTCTGCACTGGATTACATAATTGTTAAATCTTAGGTTTGGCTGTTTGTACTTCAAGGGAAAAACAAAACTTGCTGAGACTATTATTGATTTTAGATATTATTGATCATGAAAAACTACTCTGAATGAAAAAAAACTTTCACTGGTGTGCAGTATCTAGGTGTGCAGGCTGAATGATAAGAAAATGTGAAGCGAGAAACAAAAAGATAGATTTTATTTTCCGACCTTTTCTGGCTGTCATCATCTACTGAGTTATGTGTGATATTAATCGGAAAAAAAATCTCAAAAATTTAAAATGGTAATAACACTCTTGTCGGAAGGGAGCAGAGGATGGCTTCGTTAAAATTTGTTTACATGGGGCAGTGAAGAATGGAAATAAAAGAAAAGGGTCTAGTGAGGTTGCTTTGAAACGTATGCCCAGCATTTTAGAGCTCTACGTTATAGAGCAGGCATGTGCAGACTTTTTTATTGTTTTTTTTTTTATTATTTTATTTTATTTTTTAGAGCTTTTCAAAGATAGTAGTGACAACTTACAGGGAATCAAAAGATAGTTCCATTGCGCCCTCTGGTGGCTCATGTTCAGTAATGCTGCTGCTGAGAGTCTAGAGCGAACTTCAGGAACTTCTCTAGCCACCTTAGTTAGGAGGATGGAATTTAAACATCTAAGTGGTAGGTCTGATGTGTCTAAGGCCAAGCTGTTCTTCTTATTTAATTATCTAAAGTAGCTAGAGCTACTTTGACCAACCCCATATCCTTCTATTCTCTTGTGAACTATTCACAACATTTTGCTATAAATAAACCAGGTATGTACATTCATTTACTGGTTAAATCTTATTAAAATAGCACAAATATTCAGACTACTATCCTGTTTTTGATCCCCTCCCTGGATTTCCTTGGTGAGGACAACAGCATTATTTTTATTACATCTTTGTTATCTGGGGATTTGACAGCCTGGGAGAGAGGCTAGTCTATAGATCTGATTCTCGGAAGAGTTAGAGATGGCTGTTCTAAAAAAAGCAGACATACTGACAGGTACATCAGACATCTTCCTGAACACAATGGGGTAAGGCTATGACCGGAGACAAAAGAACACTGGGGATATTTATAAATAAAGATGACAAGCGACATAAGAGACTAAGCACAAACGTAAGCATGGGTTTCAGTCACAGGCTGTATCAGGAAGCTGTACTCCTGGCTGGACTCAGGGCTTCCCCGCAGGGTCTCAACTTCTCAAAGCCTCATTTTGCACCGATCCCCATTCAAACTATTTGCCCTTTGTGAAACTTCCCTTAGAGTCTTGAATATTTTTATTATTTCCAACAAAATTTTTACAAAACCCAAATTAAAGCTTGTATTTTGGTGGATGTCCCCATTGGTGAAGGAAGGAAGGAAGGAAGGAAGGAAGGAAGGAAGGAAGGAAGGAAGGAAATGAGGAAAATCACCTGTGAGAACACGAACCCTCTCTCAGCTCTGCACCTACATGTCTCCATCCCTGCCCTGATGGACTAACCTCTCCATATGGTGGCTGCCACCAGCCTGTCCTGAGTTGTGTAGGAGCTGAACCCCCACCTCTCAGAGCTATGTTGGCTCTGTGTCTCAGGCCTGGCTTCAGATCTTCTGAGAGGATCTCTTGACAGCACGCATTTCAAAGGAATCAGCCCTCCTGGCCTGTTCCTTTACAAGAGCCTTTGTATTCTATATTCATACTTCACTTACTTATTATCCCTGTCCTCCACTCAATGCCAACTTCCAAAGGAAGAGGCAAAGTCTATGTCCTGAAGTCATCTTAAATTATCAGTCAACATGGCCACATGATAGACTTCGTCAGATACAGCTCTACCAACTCACAGCGCTTTGTTTCAGCGGCATCCAAGTCTCTTGCTTAAAGTATATTACGTCATTCTTTCCTAAGCATATTTGAGGGGGATTTGTGTTGCTTTTGCCAAGGAAGACTTTAAGTGGCCACATTAACTTACCACGCCACTAGCTCTCACAATAGGAGCCTTCAGGTCAGGGAAGACATTGTCCAAGTACCACTTGAAACCTTTGCACTTCAGCTTCTTCCGCAACTCTCTTTGCTGGGTCAGGTTGCCCACATCCAACCCTTGGTCTATGAGGTGATCCCCGTGGCCGTAGAAGAGGTCTTTGTACTCATCGAGCCAGACCTCAGCCACCCGCACCAGGTTCCGCTCCACCGTCTTCATGCGGTCTTTGGGGAAGGAGTACGGATTGTCGTTTCGGAAGATGTGGCCCACTCTGGAACAGGGAACAATCTCGATTTCACCACCACACATCCAGACCTGGGGATGAGTCAGTGAAAAGCACCAATTATCAAATGGTGGCTCACAAATCATAGGCAAGGAACCATGCCAGGCTACTGCCTGGAAATAGTTCTTCCAACTCAGAAACACTCCCACAATGGGAAAGAAGACTCAGTAGCTTTATTTAGTCTTATGCATGGTGGACCATGTTCACTTCCCCTTTAGATTCATCTATGTAAAATTTCTCTTTATCTCCTTTCCAAAGAATTCTTTATAGAACACCAACCTATAAAATATATCACTAATGTTCCTGTTTGGGCTCAATCAGGAAGAGGCTATAGATGCCCATTTATTCACCTACTTCTTTGGGAGATCTGTAGGTCTGTGGTACCTAACTCAAAACTATTCTTGGCCAGGACCTCCAAACTTATACCCATCTGAACACAGACCTCCCAGTCGCATAGGGAAGCTGGTGTTAGTGTTCTATTTTTTTTAAAGCCTGTCTCAGCATGATTCAGTGATGACTAAGTCATTATATACAGTCTCCAAAGATGCCACACCATGACACACACTTGGCTTGCTGGTGGCCTGCAGGGCTTTTTTTTGTCATTTGTATTCTCAAGGTCACCCCCACTACAGATATTTCCACTGCCTCCAATGCATTAGGGAACTATTCCAAGAGAGTCATTGTATTGTACGTTGCAGATGAATCCCAAAGTAATTTGCTTTAAGTGTGAATTTCATACGTTGTGTTCAAAAAAAGAAGAGTAACTCCCCCATAATTAGACATAGAAACACTGTTGTGAAGTATTAATTCCAATGGTTTTACAACAGTGGTTGATTCTTCCACATTAAGTCTGGGAAATGAGACCATCTATAGAACCTGTGCCATAGTGAAGTTTCTTCCCAGTCAGTCACATATGTGATTGTGTTGGTAAAGTAAAGCCACTTGGGAATCATAAACACATGTGCGTTTGTGTCCATATGTTGTGGTGCTTGTGTATGGGTGTTTACGTGTATGTGGAGGTCACAGGTCAACAGTGTCTTCCTCAAGTACTCTCCGCCTTCATTTTTGAGACAGTTTCTCTCACTGATATAAAACTCAGCGATTGGACAAGAGTAGCTGGAATCACAGATACGAGTCTCTGCACTTGGCTTTCTACAAGAGATCTGAACTCAGGACCTCATGCTTATGTCCCAGTCTCTTTAGCAGCTCAGCCTCTCCCCTGTCCTAGAATGATGAATTTTTAACTAGAAAGAAAGAGAGGAGGGAGGGAGGGAGGGAGGGAGGGAGGGAAGAAAGAAACAGTAGTGAATACCTTGAAGGACAGCTCCATATTTTCTCCTCCCCAAACATCAAGACCAGGGTCATAAGTTCCAAGTTCATAAAAGTAACTTTTATCAATAGAAAATAATCCGCCTGCCATGACTGGGCACCTACAAAAAGGAAAGATGATGTTACACTTTGGTCCCAGGACTACTTGACTTCTAGAGTGGTTCCTCTGTGTCTGCATGGGAGTCTGGAGTTGTTTTTGGATAGGTTCGGGGAGGTCTTGGAATGGAGCCTGCAGCTTGGCTTTAGTGAAAAGTTTCTGCTTCACAGGGGCTGAACTTGATGAGAGTCTGAGAAGACGTGGGCTGGGCTAGGCTTTTTACCTGTCAATTAGGTTCTGACCCAAATCCCAGGGTTATTGTGGATTCCTGTGGCAGGGCTAAATCAGGCACATTTCAAATTGAATTTGGGGGTAAGAAGTCATGACCTAACTTCTCAGGAAACTTTGTTTGCTTTGATAAGGTCTCGAATAGAAGTATAATTTTTTTTTGAGACATGATTATTACTGTAGCTGAAGCTACCCTTGAATGTGCTCTCTTCCTGTTTCTGCCTCCAAAGTACTGAGATCAGGGGTATGTACCATCCTGTCTAGTTGATACCTACAATTCCTGCTGGTTTTCAGAATGATAGAGTATAAATTTTTTTTAACTTATTTTATGTCTTTCTAAAAAGACCTTGGACTGCTGCCTAGTCTTCAGTCTTCACACACTTACCTTATCACATCAGTTTCTTGAATCCCGCTTTTTGCAACAACATCTGGAGGAATTGTTCTCCAGCCAAAGTTCATGGGCCAGGTGAAGACACCTCTTTGGAAGTTGTCCACTGTCATGTAACTAATGCAAGACAAACAAAACAAATGAAGTTGCGAATGCTAAGGTTAGCTGTATCTCTATAGAGTTCATGAACACAGCCTCATGACTGGTCCGGGTATGGGACCGATGCTCACACACGTGATTCTGCACCCTCACCTCCTAATATCCACTCAGGGGAGCCGATGAATGTGCTTTTGCACTGCTGGTTAGCTCGTTTGATCGCTTGCTTTCAATTTACGCTCATCTTTTGGTCGATAATGGCCATTTTAGATGAAGAAATGAAAACATTTAGATAAAGTTCCCATAAAGGGTCCGATTAGAAACCCGAGAAAAAGAAATACTTTGGAGTTCAACTGACAATCAAATGGGATGAAGTTGATAATGAGAAGTTGGATTTATTAATAGATGAAAGTTGGTGTGCTAGCCAAAAAGAGTACTGAGCTGGTAAGTTCTGATCCCAAGATATCTCTTATGAGTTTCTCCCCGTTTGGTAAGTAGCCATGCTTCTTAAGTTTTATCACAGCACAGATGAGGACTGGTAGTCTCTGCTGCTTCCCAGTGTCAGAATGTGGCAGCGTTACCTCATGTCCTTGTCATTGATGACTTCAATTACTGGGCAGGCCACTTTTTTCCTATTTAAGTAAACTCTTTCCAGAAGCGGTTCCAGCCAGCCCACATTGCATTCCACATGAGAGTCTAGGAATGTCAGCACATCCCCTGTAGAGGGAAGAAAGGAAGACAAAACACAAAACATTGGAAAATATGGTAGGATACAGCCAGTCTATGTGCTTTGTGCTCAAAAGCGTCAGGGATTGTTTGAGAAGCGTGACCGTGAACACGGGTGTCTTCTATTCTCATTGATTTCCTGGTTCCTAGAATTTCAGTTTGTAATATATGGGAAAATTTTAGGAATAGTGATTCTGTGGAGCAATCACCACTCACGTCTAGAAACAACCGAAACACTACTGCCATTTGCCTGCTATTTTTGCTGATGTGCTTAAACCGTGACTGAAGCATCTTCAGGAAAAAAAAAAGAGTTGATTTGGCTTAAATGATCCAACCATGGTCTGTAGTGATATTTTGTTTGTATTTTAATACATGAAGCTTGCCTGAAGAGCAGAGAATAAATCAGCCACCCTGGCCACAGTGGTGACACACACCTTTAATCACAGTAACCACACTAGTTTGTCATAGAAACTGGGCGGTAGTGGTACACACCTTTAATCCCAGTCCTAGAGGAATATAAGAGGGGAGGAGAGGAGACAGCTCTCAGGCACAGTCTCATTCTGAGGATTCCTGGAGGCAGGATTGCCATTTTGGACTGAGATAGAAGTAAGAGCTAGTGGCTGGCTGTTTTTCTTTGCTGACTGTTGAAATAAGAGCGGCGGAGCTGTGTCCCCTGCACCCGGCCGCCCACATGGCTAGCTTAGCTTATGCCCCGAAAAAATTACACGGAAACTGTATTCTTTTAATCACTGCCTGACCCAATTAGTTCCAGCCTCTTATTGGCTAGCTCTTACATATTGATCTAACCCATTTCTATTATTCTATGTAGTCCACAAGCTGGCTTACCAGGAATGATCTTAACCTGTGTCTGTCTGGCGTGGGAGAACCATGGCGACTCCCTGACTCAGCTTCTTTCTCCCAGCATCCTGTTCTGTTTTCTCCGCCTACCTAAGGGTTGGCCTATGAAATGGGCCTAGGCAGTTTCTTTATTAATAAGAAATCATTCCCACATCAGCTGACCTTCAGGTTGAACCCCAATATCTGTCTCTGGGTTTTTATTAGTCATGTCCCCATTAATGAAAGCCAAGGCATGAACCCAATGGCAGAAACTTGAAGCAGACACCATAGAACACCACTTACTGACATGCTCAGCTTGCTTCCTTACACAACCCAGGGCCGATGCCCAGGGGGGCACCATCCACACTCCGCTAGCTAGTCTTCTGTCAACTTGATACATAACTATATATAGTTATTTGAAAGGAGGGAAACTTAATTTTAAAAACTGTCTCTATAAGATCTGACTGTCAGGAATTGTCTTTATTAGTTATTGATGGGGAGTGGCCCCCAAAATGGGGGGGTGCCATCTCTGGACTGGTGGTCCTGGGTTCTGTAAGCAAGCAGGATGACGAAGCTATGGGAAGTTGAGCAGTAAGTGACTTCCCTCCATGGCCTTTGCATCAGATCCTACTCCCAAGTTCTAGCCCTGCTTCAACTGTTCTGACTTCCTCCAATGATGGACTATGATCTGGAGTATAAGCCAAATAAACACTCTCCTCCCCAACTTGCTTTTGTGTGACGGTGTTTCATTGCTGCTATAGAAGCCCTGACTAAGATGCACATTAATCATTCATCAAAAATGCTGTACACACATGCCAGTCTGACAAACATAATTCTTCAGATGAGGTTCCTTTTATTCTGGCTATTGTTTTCACTGACCATTCCAATGTGTGACTGCAAAGGTATCATTAAGCCTTACTGCTCAGTACCTGGGTGTCTTATCGGTTCCTTGCTACAAACCTAAGTGTAGATCTATTATCATTTCAACTTAAGAGATAAAGACTGGAGGAACAAACAGTAACCAGAGTAACAAACTTCCCAAGGTAATTCACCTAGGGTGCCATGTAATATTATGAAGCAACTCCTTACATAGTTCATGATGGGGATCCGAATCTGCATTCACTCCCCACCTGGCCCAAATCTTACCTCATTAATATTCTCATTCATTTATTGCCAAGACCTGAGGGAAGAAGCACCTGCTGAAAACATATTTGGGAATTTTACATTGTTGTATTTTGGGGAAGGGGAGACTCTCCTACGCACGGCTGCCATCGCTCCACTTTCAAACATTTGTTTTAAAATAAAATCTCAGGATTTCTTAGATAAGCAAACAAAGAGCTCCCTGCGTAGCTGGCTCCTGATGGTGTTTCTAATTGTGGCGGGATCATCTGTGGAAGTGTGCTGCCGCGTTTGTGCAGAGAGGCTGAGAGGCACGAGGGAATGGGGAGTAGATGGACGTTAAACACAAACAATGTGCGTCTTTTGACCTATGGTACACTCCTAAGATCTACCTAATACTCAGTCTTTTGACAAATGGCCTTCTATTTTTGTGAATCGTTCAAACTCAAATTCAGCGCAACTTAATCCAATCTTGGTCATAACCTGACAAATTCTCTGTTTTCTAGGGTGAGTATTAGCATGCCGGATTGCTTGAAGATGGACTTTATTAACAATAACAGCAATAAAATGAAATGATGAAATAAAATGAAAATGGCCAACCTCAGAAAAAGCAAGTGCCTTCTCTCCCCACTCTTTACCGTTCCTTTCATCCATGCTCAAAGACTGCCTCTGCACCCCCATCCCCACCCCAATGAACTTCTCACGAGAGCTCTGTTGTGCAATGTGCAGTGTGACTTTGTGGTGCCCCTTGGCTTCAGTCCCCCAAGGTGCCTCCCACTGTTAAATCATTACACTCATCTCTTAGTATCCACAAGGTGCTGGTTCCAGGCTTCTTCCTGATACCATTCTCAGGTGCTGATGTTGCTTATTTATATATGACAGTGCAATATTTCTTTACTTTAAACCATTCCTGGATTGCATATGATAACTCATCTTATGTAAATAGTTGTGAGACTGAACTGCCGGGGGAATAATGACAAGAAAATACAGCCTGTGTGCATCTAGTACAAATGAATTTTTCCATATTTTTTTTAATCCAAAGTTGGTTGAATCCATGGATGCAGTGCCTATACATAAGGAGGCCTGGCTAAATACGTGTGTGTGTGTGTGTGTGTGTGTGTGTGTGTGTGTGTGTATACAACTATATTCTAAGTGTTAAAATGGATCTGCTATTTTATATTTGTATTATGATTTAAATGCGGGCAATCCTTCAAAAATTAGAGAAGACAAATGTGTCTGTTTTAGGTTCCTTGAGCAGAATTTCTTCTAGTCAGTAGTGAGCAATTAAGATATACCTAGGAGGGATTCCCAGATGGAAATTTTTGGATGGAATGTTCTATAGATGTCTGTTAAGTCCATTTGAGCTAACATAAGGTAGTTCACTTACTTCTCTGTTAATTTTCTGTTTGGCAGTCCTGTCCAGTGGTGAGAGTGGGGTGTTGATGTCTCCCACAATTAGTGTGTGGGGTTTAATGTGTCATTTAAGCTTTAGTAGTGTTTCTTTTGCATATGAGGGTTACCTTGTATTTGGGGCATAAATGTTCAGTATTGAGATTTCCTCTTGATGGACATTTTCTGTGACAAATATGAAATGTCCTTCTTTGTCTCTTTTGATTGATTTTACTTTGAAGTCTATTTTGTTAGATATTAGAACAGCTATGCCAGCTTGTTTCTTAGGTACATTTAATTGGAAATCTTTTTCCCAGTCCTTTACTCCGAGGTGGTGTCTGTCTTTGAGGTTGAGGTATGTTCCTTGTATTCAGCAAAAAGATGGATTCTGTTCTCATATCCAGTGTGTTAGCCTGTGTCTTTTTATAGGTGAGTTGAGTCCATTTATATTAAGGAATATTAATGACCAGAGATTGCTAGTTCCTGTTATTTTAGCTTTTGCTGTTAGTGATGTTATTGTCTGTTTTTTTTTCTCTTCTTTGTGATTTGCTGCTGTGAGATCATCTATTGTCTGTGTGTGTGGATGTAGCTAACTTCCTCATTTGGAGTTTTCCTTCTAGTACTTTATGTAGGTCTGCGTTTGTGGCTAGTATTTGTTTGTTAAATCTGGTTATGTCCTTGAATTTTGTTGTATCCATCTATGGTAATTAAAAGTTTTGCTGGGTATAGTAGTCTGGCCTGGCATCCATGGTCTGTTAATGTCTGCATAATGCTTGACCAGGACTTTCTGGCTTTTAATGTTTCCATTGAGAAGCCAAGTGTAATTCTGATAGGTCTGCCTTTATATGTTACTTGATCTTTCTCCTTTGCAGTGCTTAATATCCTTTAGCCACTACATTTAGTGTTTTGATTATTTTGTGACAAGAGGACTTTTTTTGTACAGTCTGTTTGGTGTTCTGTAAGCTTCTTGTATCTTCACATGCATATCTTTCTTTAAGTTGGGAAAGTTTTCTTCTATGACTTTGTGGAATATATTTTCTGTGCTTTTGAGTTAAGCTCCTCCTTCTTCTACCTACCCTTATTATTCTTAGGTTTGGTTTTTTCTTTCACGTTTGATTGTCTTTTCTTGGTTTTTCTTAAGAAATTTGCTGCTTTCTTCCATTTTTTTTGTTTGCCTTTTCTGTGCTTTTGAGTTAAGCTCCTCCTTCTTCTACCTACCCTTATTATTCTTAGGTTTGTTTTTTTCTTTCACGTTTGATTGTCTTTTCTTGGTTTTTCTTAAGAAATTTGCTGCTTTCTTCCATTTTTTTGTTTGCCTTTTCTTTTTCCTTTTCTTTGAGAGAATTTTTAATTTCTTCTTTAAGGACATCAAACATTCTTCTAAAGATATTTTTAAGTTATTTTTTTTCTGCTTCATCTGTACTGCGGTGTTCAAATTTTGCTGTTGTAAGTCCCTAGTTTTTGGTAGTGTGTTGTCTTTTGTGGTGTTGAGTGTGCTCTTACTTTGTCTATCCATCATTTCCTAATTGGTGTAGCTGGGGCTGTGTCTCTGGTGATCAATCTTCCAGGTGCCAGAGGATTCAAGGTTCAGATAGTTGCTCCTCATGATGGAGTTGAGGCCACAGTTTCAGTCACCCCAGAGGTCACTCCGTGTTCCCAGAGGTTGCTCTGCAGTCTTGGATGTTGTTTAGGCCTGCTCCCACGGAGGTCACTGGCTTGGCTCTGGTCCCACAGAGGTTGCTGTCTCAGGCCTGCTCCAGTGGAGTTTGCTGGCCTGGGTCTGGTCGTGCAGAGGTCACTGGCTCAGGCCTGGTACTGCAGAGGTCACTGGCTCACCTAACCTTTATTTCTTAACAGAAGTTACTGTCAAAAGAGTTTGACATTTACTATATCAACACCGAGTCAATGTTTTCAGGGGTACTGATGAACGTAAGACACAGTTTTAAATTTTTACATTTGAATTTGTTAAACATTAGTTTATGGGAAGAACTGCAGCCAATTGCTGTTGTTCTAACCAAGTTCACCTGAAGAAAGCCCGACCTCCCACACCGCTATCTAATAGCTGGGCTATTTGCGAGATCCTTGCCAGCATGATTCTCCCAGCTTGTGCAGGCAGGCAGAAATCTCATTGATCAGCAGCATGGTTTTCATGATGTATTCTTTAGCTTTCTCCACATGGACATCTACTTTTCATTTTAAAACGGGAGTTGCATAAGAACTCACAGCAATCTCTTCAGTCAAGGACCCAACATCCACCTGATTCCAGTTCCAGGGTTTAAGGATTTTTATTTTTTTTTTATTTCTCTGATTCCCTATCTCATTCTGTTGTATCTGACAGTGTGTCCTGTAGCCTCTAAGTACAGTGTAAATTATAAAATTATGAATTTGATTGTTCCTCCAACTGGCCTTGTTCTTTTATTTTCTAGGACAACTGTACTAGCCTCCTAACTGAATTCCCTACTTCTCCTCTCTCGACTTTCGGATATCTGCTTTCTATATGGAGACCATTTACCTCTCTATTCACTGACCTTCACTGATTTTCTAACATTTCTTACTTGGCACACAAAACTGCCCGGAAGTCTTATTTTTGTCTTTTCCTCCAAATGAACTTCTTACCACTATTCTTTTCTGGTCAGTTCTCATCAGCACCTATGAACTCCTTCTCTGCTTTGAAATTGCCAAGCTCATATCTGCACTCGAACACTTGCACATGTGATCAATCTTCAATCTTCAGCCACATACCAGCTGAGAGCTTCCTTTCCTAAATTATTTCTTAGCCAGCATATTGTTGCAGTATTCATAGATTTACTTCACTAAGGAAATTAGGCTCGGAAAACACAGTTGGCCAGCTGAGAATGAGGGGGGAACAAGCATAATCAATGGAAATGACATAGTTGTATAAAAATTGTGCAAAGAAACATTATTTTGTCCAATAAATGTATGGCAAAAATGTAAAGTCACTGCTGGGCACACAACTCACTGGTAACACATGCACTTAGCGTGCTCAGGCCCTGGGTTTAATCCTTAATATATAATATTAATTTGTAATATATTCATAAATGAGAATAAATACAAATTTAAAAAAATTTGCTACCACCATACTGCCAATTTTGTTGTGATACAGTTGCTGCTCCCTTAAGATTTCTATTACGAACTGTCATGGTTGATCTTGGATGTTGGCTGTAACAGAAATCACCCAAAAGGGTTCCAGGCACCTTGCAAGGCAATTTCTTCAACAAGTTAATTGAAGTGGGACTATGACCCTAATGTGAACATTAGCTTCCAGTGGCAGCCCAGATAAAAGTGATAGAAGAGAGTTTTGTGTTTTGCCTGATCACTCTACTCTTGATAGTACGCTTATAATCTGCTGCAGCTGCGACATTTCTTTGCTAATGTCAGAACCCAGCTGCTTTAGATTTCTACTGTGGGCTATAGGCCAGTCTTGTGTAACAATTTCTTCTGAGATTAAAGCATGTCCATCTTGAAGGAAAATGTCTTAGGAGAGGATTACACAAGGAGGTGAAATAACAGGATGTTCTAAGGGGAGCTGAAATAGACAGGAAGTAGACAGCTCCAATAGCTTCAGGATGTTCCTGAAACTGATCAGATTCACTAGGCCCCTCCATTACTGGGGGTATTCAAATAGTGAAGACTGCCCAGTAGAGACTTTTAGACAAGTCCAGCTGCCTGGAAGATGGAGAGGACAGAACTATAGAGAGACAAAGACCAGCTGAGCTGCCTGGAAGAGGCTCAGACCAATTGAACCACCCCGGAAGGACACTCTGCATCCAGTTGAGCTGCTTGAAGGGTGTGTGGTGTATTCCAAGTTCCTAGCTTTTGTGAGCGGTCACTCACACTGGGGTAAGTGTGGTGCAACTCTCTTTGAGTCATTCTGCTTCTGTAAGTGACCGCTCACCCCCAGCCCTGTAAGGAAACCAACACAAATCATTCATTCACTAAATTGAATTTTGGTGGCATCTTTCATGGATCCTCTATCTGAGGTGAGTAGATTCCGTGTTTCACCTCCCCAGGAAAAGTCAGTAATACAACGCTATTCCTCAGTAATTCTCTAGACCTCCAGTGTCAGCGTGAGGCCACTTAAATGTGCCCAGTCTTGTAGACTGAGCGTCAACTGTTCTCAGCCTCTCCTGTGTGTGTCAGCCACGGTTGGACTACCAAGACTGCACTGTGTAAGGCAATCTAATAAATCTCGCTTTCCTCTACATTTACACTTTCAGCTCTGTTTTTCTAAAGGATCCTGACTAATATACAAAGGTATCAAGTTTTATTTTAGCAAGCCAGGGGGACGATGAGAGCATTTGGGAGGCCTACGTAGAAGAAAATAAGACTGCATTGAGAATCTATTTACTCCAAGCTGGAGACAGGCAATGCCAAGGCTTCTAGAGGCGGGGTGGGGCCAACAAGCAACAAAGAGTGGTAGCTGTTGAGAATGCTGACTTTGGGGCTCAGTGGTCTGGGTTCAGATGCATACGTTACCCTGACCTGCACGAGACAATGACAGCACTTATCCAATGACTGTACCTGTTTCACAGAGGCACTGCAGGGATGAAGTCAGTTGGTATGGAGGTTATAAAGTACCGTCTGATTCACAGAATCTGCTTCTACTGTGGAGCACAGAACCTTCCATAGAGAGATGTAAAATTGATGCTGAATGTTTTAAAATTTCTAGAATACTCACTGCCAGGAAGGATTCACCTTCCCGTCACTCTAGAACACTAAAAAGAGACAAGGAAATTGGTGTAGTGCTCTCTGGAAACAGAGAAATAACTGTGGGAAAAGAGAGGCAGCTTCAGAAAAGAGAGGTGAGAAGATCCGAGAATTAAACTATGCTGAAATCTTCAACTACTTAGGGATTCAGCTACAAAATCTCTTGTTTTCAATTTGGTCAGAGTGGTCAAATTCTGGACAACCTAAGCACTTTAGAAGAACAATGGTCAGATATTCTCATGGAATTTCCTCAGAAACAGTCTCAGGGGAATTTGATGGGGAGAAGGTTCGAAAGAGGGTAGAAGAAGAGAGGGAATAGCAAAGGAAAAGGGAGAATGACAGAGACAAGGTCTCAGGGGATCTCTACACATGGATAGCACCATGAGAAAGAAAGAGTTATGGAAAAGCTGTTTTGTAAGCTCTCATTCCAATAACTGCTTCTAGAGAAGGCCAGCAGTTTATGTTCAATCACTGTGGAACAATGTGTGAGCCTTAGGTTAATCTTTGGAAGAAGAGGTTTAAGCCACAAGTTACTTCTAACCACAAAAGGAAAGATCTAGCTGTCAATATCTTAGTGTAACCATGAGTAAGACAGCCTGACAGTATAGGAAGAATCAAAAAGTGGGCAACCACTATGACCGATAGTCAAATTGCATATATTGATCACACTCAAATCATTTATCCTACAGGTAAAATGAAGACTGAAATTTCAGAACATGGTCAGTTGCACAGGGAGTCACAGAGTTGGCCTGGCCTAGCTGCTTTGAGAGGCATGTGTCATAGGTTTTTCAGGTTAGAGTCAGGCTCCTGGGGCACACAATGTGCCTTCCAGTTCCTGAGAGACTAATGGACTCCCTCATGCAGTGATGTGTTCAGGCCACTTTGTGTTTCTCTGTGTATTTCGTTAGTGGTCAAGCAAGCATGACAGGACAGTTGGTCTTAGACATTAATTTTGTGTCCCCTGTATGACTTGCAAATGTCACTGTATCCTGGCAACTACAACTGCATTGATCCTGGCAATTGCCATTATATTCTGTTTCTGATAAAGGCATAAACATTCTGATTGCACTCAATAATATTGTCATAGCCTCGGTTGTGCTGTGGCCCCTCCAACCAGCCATATCAGGTGATCTTGACCTGGTAAGTACAGGCACTTAAGCAACTGTACAATTATATTGCCTGAGATTTGAAAATAACACACTATGTCAACGCGGTGTGTGAGGGGCTGAGTAGACTGGGAGACTAAAAGAACAAACTAACCAAAGCGCATGAAATTTTAAAAAGACTTTGAAGTGGAAAATATTAGGAATAATGAGAAGAGTTGAAAGGATATTTATAGGTATTTGTTGTTTTTCAATGTGAAAGTATGCTTTTTGTTTTTCCTGTAATGCCCAGTGCAAACTCAGGTGTATAGTGTCATGGTGTCATAGTGTCTGTGAATCCCTTTTCAAAGGCCCAGAAAATATGGCTAATGTATCTATGACTGTGTGCGTGTGTGTGGGGGGGGAGAGACAAAGCATGCATTTTTCAAGAATTAAAAATCAGTAGCCATAAGAGGTGAACAGGTGGGTACTCCTGTTCTATTCTTTCAAACTCTGCCTGTTTTGAAAATGTCCTAAATTAAAGTAGACCTATGAAGAAAGCGAAAGTGGAGCAGTTCCTTACCTGTTGCATTCTGTGCCCCTGCCAGCCTCGCTCTGATCAAGCCATGTCTCTCTTTGAGGCGGAGAATCCGCACTTTTGGAAACTGAGACATGTATTTATCCAAATCAGCTTTTAGGTAGTCTGTATCAGAGTAAGAACAAGCACAGAATACTTTAATTAACTAGGTTTACCAGCGGTGTCTTTGCAATGTCAAATTCAAAGCTATGATGTCATTTTTTTTTTTGAGAGTGGATTTCACTATATAGCCCAGGCTGGGTTTGAACTCTTGATTCTCCTGCCTCTGCCCCCAGATACTAGGATTACAGGTATATGCTACCACATCAGATTTTTCCAGAATATATTTACAGCTCACTTTTCACTAATTTTGTGGATGTGAATTTCTTTTTTGTTTGTTTCGAGACAAGTTTTCTCTGCGTATCCATGGTTGTCCAGGAACTTACTCTGTATACCAGGCTGGCCTTGAACACAGAGGTTTACCTGCCTCTGCCTTCTGAGTGCTGGGATTAAAGGTGTATGTGTCTCCACCACAACTGGGTGTGTATAGTTTTCTTAAAGAGGACCCTGAAACTGTACGAGATTCAGGGTCCACAAAAAACTCATCAAAAAGAGACCTCATCAAAGATCTCCTTTTGCTTGGTAGCCTGCTGCTATTTCTCTGTATGTTATTTAAGATCACTTACTAGCGTTTTCAATTCTCTTCTGGCATCTTATTGCTGCTTGAGTTCACTGTGATTATTGTAGCAACAACAGAACCATAGAAAGCACATGTATCACTGTCGTTACAGATCAAGGCTCAGCTGTTTCTTTGACATCACCATCCATTTGCTGTTCTTGCTAGTTCAAAAAATGGGTAAAAATTTGGGAATTCCCATTGTGGCATCACTAGGCCTGTGGGACTTCCTATATACAGAGAAAATTTGGTAATGTAAAGAGCAAAATTCTTCGATGTGGGAAAGAAAACAAAACTTAAAAACCGTGGAGACTTCTGCTTCCAGACTGCACTAGAACCATTATCTTTCTGATCCTTTGAAAATGTGTCTTCTCCATGCTTAACTTCACATGGGATCTTCCTTATTCTTTAGAAGAAGCCAGGGATCTTCTATTTCTTTGCTTTCCATAGAGTTTAACTTCGGCTACTGACAGTAGAAGAATAATTCTATCAACAGAGTGGACTTTGCTCATTACAGTCCATGATATACGACTTATTCATCATCTTCTAGACTCAAGTGACCAGCTCAGGGAATGGCAGCACTAAAATCACCCCTACAAAGCAGAGGACTCACAATGGGAATGGGTAAGACATTCCCGGGATCACCAGTGAGTGATATAGTCTTAAAGATGTGTTTGCGGCATGCATTGGTGTTTTACCTTTGTGTCTGAGTACTGCAAGCATGCAGTGCCAATTGAGGCCAGAAGAGGGTAGTAGCTCCCCTGAAACTGCATTTCCACAGTTTCGGGCTGCCTTGTCAGTGCTGGGAATTGAAGCAGGATCCCTTGGAAGAACAGCTGGTGCTCTCACTTGCTAAGCCATGTGTCCAGCCTCAGTTAGTAATATGTGATCAGCACTTAGATTGGTTTCTGTGGCTCCACATGAAACTATAATTTGGCACTTACAAATACTTAAGCTTCATCCAGTTGCCCTCTGACCCCCAACTACTGTTGCCCTCCTTCTGTCAAGCTTGAACGTCTCAGGGGGGAATCCAAGGCAGGATTTACCTTTGGTGCTGAAGTCGTCCACCAGCAGAATCTCCTTGATGAGGTGTGGAGGAGAGCGATTGAGGACGCTGTGCACGGACCTCAGGAGCGCGGACCACACCTCATCTACAAAGCACATGATGATGCTGGTGGTGGGGAGGTCATTGTGAACCAGCTGCTCTGCACACCTGGGCCAGGGGATAAGCATAGCTGAGGAGATATGCCACTGAGATCACAGAGGGTCCTACATAATCTCTCTGTGTGTGCACACACATGCATCTATCGTCACTGGCTTATATGTGTACCAGGATCATTTTATATGCCTCAGCAATAGCGTTTGTTGAAATGACTAACAATGACAGACTTGATCTCTTCTTTGGTGATGTAGACCGCACAGAAGAGGAGAGGGGCTTTGTAGGTTAGAGTCTATTTTAGTCCTACCACCGAGATGCTAACCTCCATACCAACCTATGTATCCTTTCTGTGCCTCGGTTTTTCACATCTGCCAAACAAAGTGATGGCCCTCTAGGAGAGTCTAATGAACTGTATAGAAGCTGCCTACCATAGTTCCTGGCACAGGCATTCACTGAACAGTAGCTATTGCTACCATTATTAAATTAGATACCAGAAGAGAGCATTCTGAGTTATTTAGTGTTACTAAGTAGTTTGGGACTGCCTGTATACATAGCCATCTGCCAAATGCCAAAAGAGATATCCTTCACCCGACTCAGCATATGAATGTATTTATGGTACAATGTACATGTGCCAAATAATTGCACTCTTTCCCACTTCTCTATTTGGAAGCTCCTTGCTGTGATGACTGCAGAGTGGCCATACTTCAAGCCGTTTTGCTGGCACAGAAATGAGAGCCAGGCTAAGAAGGAGCAGGTGCTCCATGGGCTCCACCTGGCCATGGTTTCCTACAGGCTCTGCAGCTCACGCTGCCTCGCTATGGCATTTTCTGGGTCTGGTCTGGGTCACTGTTCCAGGACAGCTCCTAGCAGGACCTTCCAAATTATATTAGCCATTCTGCTAACACGCCTCCTCTTGGTAACCTCTTTCCCCTTTAACCCATGAATGACTGAAGTCACCGACAGACTGGCTCTTGATTATGTTAGTAAGTTCCAGAGCTGGGACGGCAACTCCGCTTCCCCCAGGCTCTAGAAGTAACCACGGAAGTTTAAATCCCCAGAGTAAAAATAGCTAGCAGTCGATGCAGCATTTGTGAGAACCAGAGCTTCTGCTAAGTATCATGGCTCAGTTTTGTTTACTTAATGAATAAGAAGACACAGATAAAAGCAAATGCTATGGTCAAACAAACAACATTTGTTCGTTTTTTTGTTCATGGTTGCCAAAGTACCATTGTGAACCTAATTTAATTCCGTGGCAATTGCCTGAGATGCAGTTGTGTAATGTATTGTCACATACTTCTTTAAATGGGGCAAAATGAAGCATGAGATGATCAATGACTCACCCAGTCTCATTTACCTAGTTAGACCATACATGGGAATGTAAAATGATGTAGTTTTCATTTCATTGGCCTACAATGCTCTTCTGCACTAATAGAGTGTGGATCAGGGATCAAATAAACATATGGTCACATATCACTTATCTCCAATTACTGGCTTGGAGAAATTGCATAACTTCTTTGAACTTTAACTTGCCAACTACAAAGCAGGGATTAAAAACTTTTCTTACTTAAATATATATCTGACACAGAGCTTTCTCAGAAGAAATACAAGCAAACCCACCATGGTCTATAATTTCAGTCTTTCCCCAAAGCAGTTGGTTAGCATAATAACCAAAAGGCCTTGGGAAAACATACATCCAACCTTCCGCCCCAGAAAACAGACTCAGAAAGTTTGCACAGAAATTGAGAATCTTTGTCATAAACAAAATAAGAGACAGAGGAATGACTCACAAGTCACTGATCCGTCAGTGGGGGAATGCAGGTTCTTACGTAAAGCTAATTCAGTACCCTCATAATATGTGATTACACTTTAAGAAAACACTAGAGGGCTGAAATGAACATGTACTATATTTTCAGGTGCTATAAAGTCAAAATAACACGTTTCAATCAGACGTCTTAATATGATTCAAACACTAATGTAAAATAACAGCCTGCCCAAATTAATCGTATTCTGCACAAAGAAAACCTGCATTGGAATTTCTATAAAGAATGAGCATTTCTGACTACATTTAAGGATTATATTAATTACCCGTGGTTGCTGTAACACCTACGATTTCTGCTCCACAGCTTCTCCTGATTTTTCTAGCCTCTCTCACATTTTGCTTCAAGCGGAAAGAAGCTACCAGGCCAACCCTTCAAAGCTGTGCTTGCTGCTCTCCTTAACAAATGTCCAAGTTCATCATCTTCAGCTTCTGCTCATATTTATGACAGAGGACACAATTCAGCCATGCTCCCTACTGCTATGTAACAAACATTACGTCTCCACAGTTACCCATCACCCCCTGCTCAATCCCTGCAAATATTCAAAAGAAACACTTCCAGTGCCCGTATTTTGACAAATATCTTCTCATGATGACATCATGTTCCCAGAGGTGATAGAAATGTCCTCTGCAGAGTGCCTTGCTTTCTTCCGGACCTCACTGGCATTCTTAGCATCCATGTTGTTTTTACTGACAGTTTCAAGACGAACATCCCAGATATTTTCTATTATAGTTGCTCAAATTCTGCCAGTCTCTGCCCTCTATTTTCCAATTAAAAGTTTGGCCACACAGTATTCAACTTTTCATTATGTAGGGAACTGTTGCAGACTGTGGGAATTAGTAAGTAAATACGCCCCTGAAGAACCATTGCCATTGGTCCACCCCAAGGACTTAAGAGGCTAAAGAGGAAAGAGCTTTTATTTGGGAGGGGCAACATGCCTATATATCTTTAAATATGGGATTCACCTTCCCTCCAACTCAAAGCTAGGTTTACTTATAAGTAAGAGAAATGTTGAATTACTCATTTATTCCCTCAATTTTCTTTCTTTCCTTTTAAAAACCACGTTTGGATCTTCCTTAAAGTTTATAATTTTTACAGAAATCCAATAGACTATTAATTGTAATACTTTGCCATGAATTAAATATTGCTACTCAAATTTAGGAAAGAAAAAGGAAAAAGAAAGACACCAATTACAGGCTTGCCAAGTACTGATAAAAAATGTAGTTGACTGTATAATTACCAGCAGTTGAAGGAGAACTTTGGAAAAAATGATAAATTCTGGATTTTATTTTCTAAGGTAGTTTATATCTCTAAGGTCAGGTTTCAGCTCTCAGAAAGTGTGGCGGTCAGCAAGAATGCTTGGAGTGACGGTACAGTGGGTCCCTAGGAGGGAATGAGTGGCGCTGGAGTGCAGTGATTAGTTCAAGCCGGATGCCGTGTAGATGGCTGTGTAAGCAATCTGTAAGATGGAAGCAGGAAGCAGCTATGAGGGAGGGGGTGAATTTGTCAGCCTCTTTTTCTCCCTTCCCTGAGAGATGAAACCATATTTATACGTGCGAGGGACGGTACAGGGAGAATTAAGAGCTGGCCAAAAATACCAATGATTGTCAAAATTTTCAGTGGGGCGGGCTTTCCTTTCATTGGTTAACCTCAAGTGCGGTTGAAGCAACTGATGTGTCTAGTCTCTTGATCTTCTGCATCAGTTAAACACGTGCCAAGTGTCTACCAAGCAGCTCTCTTGTTGCCTATTTCCAGGCACAGTGGGCCAGGGTAGACAGCTTTCAGTACTCGTAACATCTGTCCCTGATACAAGTAGCCACATCCACCCAGTCTCACGGAGATTCCATAGGTTGCAAAACCACTTCAAACTGTTCTCCCCTGACCCAAGGAAAGCGAATTATCTTTGTTTCTGATTTGTCAGAGTCTTGATTTCTGCTACTTTTGCAGGCAAGGGAATAGCCACAGAAATCCAACTTATATGCATGGTATTTGGGTTTGTGGGATTTTTTTTCTGAGACTAAGAATTGATGATTTTATTAAAAATAGTTTATTCCACAAACTAGGTGTTTAGAATCTACAAGTCCTGGTCTCTGCTTGAAATTACTCAAATTCATTGTCTTACAGGGTGTGGGATCTAGGTTTGGATCAGTGAGGCAATCCAAAGACTAAAGATTATGGGGACCTCAAATGTGATGACTCTCATCACCTGAAGGAGCTAATGCAAGACTGTGGGAGGGGAAAGGCATGGGATGCAAAAGGACAATGAAGAGATAAGTTTTGGTCCCCTGTGGTACTGGCTGGTGATGTAAGTATCAGCATGGCACCTAATCTTCAGAACCTCAGATCATTCATATTTAGGGTGAAGATTGTGACGCTTGCATCACAAAAAAATTATGCAGGTTTTATGAGACAATGGATATAAAAATACTGGGCGGGCATCACTCAGAAAAGCCTGTGTGAGAACTTGGAAGAGCTCTCTCTCTAAGACTCACAGTTTCTTTCTGACTCGAAGCTCTGCCCTGCCCCAAGCAGTCTTTAATCTGAATCTACCAAGTGCCCGTTCATTTATCAAGAGACTCCAAAAGTTGATGGCTCACCTTCTCAGCTTCTGTGTGCTCAGTCCTTGGCCACCGACTTGATTTGAATGGAGCCTATCAAATCCGGACTGTTTCACATCAGAACGCTGAGGGAATGATAACATTCTCTCATTTCTATGAATTTTTCATTTTATTCCAGCAGAGGCAAAACCGCATCATGTGGGTCAAATCTCAGTCTTTATGGGTTTGAACAGAAGGTCGGAAGAATGTGTTTCAACTTCCATTTGCAATTCAACTACAGCCTCCATGGGAGCCTTGAGCGGCCTTCACTCCCCACACTGCTATCTTCCGGAGCATCAGGAGAATCGAGCAGCCAGCTGAAATGCGCGCTGTCAGGAATTATATTCTTTCCTCAGACCTTAAAATTATTTGAGCCTCTTTGCCTCTTGCTGATAAGAGGGTATACTGATATGAGGATTTTACTTTTGTGTTTTGTTCTTTTTTTTTTTTTTTTTTTAGGGCAAATGATCCTTGACATTTAGTCAAATCACCTGACTGAGCGCTAGCAGGGCAACTCTTCCGCTTCCCTCTAAAGCCTTTAGCCAGGCGATGCTGCAGTCACAGAGGCAAGGATGTGTCATCAGAGGGAATGGACTCAGGCTCAGAAATACACCCTACCAGCACCAACGCTTGCCACTTAACAATAGTCTATTTTGCCCAGGCAGCTGGCAGAGTGATATTGGGTTAGAGGCCGGAGTTAAGATGGCGGAGTTCTAGGTTGGAAATAGTACTGGGTGAGGGCAGGGCACCTGGGGGCCATGTTTCTTGCCTGCCCTGCTGTGTGTGACCTTTCTCCTCACACTTGCTCTGCGGTATAAGTACTCATCTTGAACTCTTTACCCATTCATGTTATCTTGTGAGATTTCCTATGCAATGTTTGTCTGCCTTCTTACCTCTGACCTATGTGTCAGGAAGAAAAGGGTCTTAATTTCTCCAAAAGCCATTTGAATATAGAAAATCAGAAGGAAGTTATGGAACCTATGGAAAAAGCACTCATATTAGAAGTTGGCAGTTCCCATGAATCCTAAATCTGTTAGTGGGTTTGCTTTTCTCGCCAGTAAAGCGTGCAAGGCAGGTTCTTATCCTTAGTGCTGCTGGGTGCCTAGTATAAAATGCCCATGCATGTGTAACATATATATATGTGAATCCATCACTGTCTGGAGTATAATATAATAAGAATGTCTTATGAGCAAGGGCTAGATTGCTCTTCACAAAGAACCTTCACCGACCAAGGAGGCCTAGGCATATCATCATGAAGTAGACTAGCTGGGATCAGAGAAACCAAGACTGGTGAAGGGTAGTTATTGTCTAGTGAGGGCAGATCAGAAAACTTAGCATTGGTATCCAACCCATTGCTTCTGAGCTGTGAGCCCTTGTGTGTGTGTGTGTGTGTGTGTGTGTGTGTTCCGTCATTTGTTCATAAGGAGATGCAATACTTTATCAGTCTGCCATGGCTGTTGCGGTGGTCAAATGGGATAACAGATATGAAGGATAAAAGGTACCAGCTGCTTTGGCCTGGTGTGCTAGCTCTTGGCAACAAGAAGAAAGTATGGTATGCAACGAAGTCAATGGCTACTGCCTGCTTTACCTGCCTCAGTGCCAACCTCCAACTTCTCTATAGGTAACACTGGGATGATGAAGACCATATAAGCCTTAAACAATTGTTCTTAGGATAAATAAGAATCCCAGTGGCAAGAACTTTGCAAATGTTGAGTTCTGTCTCAAGTCTTGCACATGGTGCACAGCATATTTAAAGGTACTTGGGTTTGGCATTTTAAAGACGATTTTCCAGGGAAGTCTAAATAGCTCTTTTTAGTTTTGAAAAAAATAAAATAAAGCAGCTAAACATTCCCATTGTTTCTTAAGTTTTCTTACTCTTGGCTGGGGGAGGGGAGGAGAGTCCTTCCTCTCTTTGGAAAGTTCCACTGAAGCAGGTCAGCCAGAGAACACAACAGGAAAGTATGTCCTGGGACACGAGGACCCAAGGAAATAGTACATGAAGAATTTGATAAAAGGAGGCTGATGATGAATATGGGTTAGATGTCTGAGACAGCTGTGAATAGGTTCATAGTCCTATACTTGCTAATTATGATCTCTCAAGTGTATTGCTAGGTCATGGGCAACATTTAGGAGGATGGAACCTGATCTGAATTAGCTTCTTCAGGTTTGTGCTAGTTAGGACCCATATGGTAGCTTTCTTTGCTTCGAATTAATAACAGGATTGTGTTTCTATTTTCTCCTCTGGCTGTCTTCCTCTTTCTAGTTAGAGGTGAATGACAGAGAGGGGCACCTGAAGGCTTCGGAATTATTTCTCGGCC
The DNA here is from genome assembly GCF_000317375.1 of Microtus ochrogaster. Lineage (NCBI taxonomy): Eukaryota > Metazoa > Chordata > Mammalia > Rodentia > Cricetidae > Microtus > Microtus ochrogaster. The sequence goes on along the minus strand of NC_022011.1, from coordinate 69,670,483 downwards.
ATATTTAACTATTGCTATGTTATATGGTCTAGCTTCTGCGTGTTAAACACATTTTCCCACTTATTTTCTTTTACATATGACTTTTTAAAATTGTGAAACATAGCTCTGATCCATCTTCTATAGACACGCCTGCTCACCAGTGCTGACGCTTGCTTGCACTGATACACACACTACTGAAGAAACAGCAGCAAGGAAAGACATCATGCCTTTTAGGTGATGATATTCCTTGCCACAGATGGGCTCTTCCCTGGCTGGGAAATCTCACCTCTGCTCCAGTCTACTATAGGTGATATTCTCCAATAACTATTACCCACGAAATCACCCCCACTAAACAAATTCAATATTCATCAGACATAGATGGGTGCATTATGACCAGGAATTTTCAAGACATGTATTATGTGTATGAGTATTTTATCTGAATATATGTATTGCACCATGTGTGTACCTGGTGTCCCTATAGGTCAGAAGAAGACATTATTCCCCAGGGCTTGAGTTATGGATGGTCGTTAGACAGCGCCTGGATGCCAAGTTTTCAACCTAGGTTTTCCATAAGAGCAAACAGTGCACTTAACTGCTGAGTCATCTTTCCAGCCCCAACTCTTATTGTATTTTGATAACTAAATGTTGACAGCAACACTTCTTTGAAGTATTTTTTTTCTACAAGTCCAAATTCAGGAAGTGCACTTCTAAGTAACTTCATTTTTTGAGCTCCATCTTAACCATAGCTTTAGGCCTAAAGAAAGCCTTTCCCAAACAGAATTAACCTATTTTAGATGGAGAGGGCTTTGGTTCAGCAACATGTAAATGTGTATGTGTGTGGTGGGGGCTGTATGTGGTATGTGTATATGTGAAGTGTGTATGCATGTTCATTAGTGCTAATGCAAACACACTTCAAGAACTAAGCAGGACTTCAATGGTTAGGTTGATTTTGCTTTTTGGTTTGCTTGTCTCTGTTTTACAGTGTAAAGGGACTATCAAAAGAACATCTGATTTCAGGTATATTTGATAAATAAGTACTCTAGGTGAAAATGAAATTCTATTTTGTTTCTTGAAAGGAAAGAGAACCTAAACAAAAGCAATTGCCCCACTTGAAAGTCAAAACATTGAAATTAAAACTAAAGGAATAAAAAATGAGCTAATGAATAAACATGAATTAATTGATAGCTCAGTGTAAAGCAGGATATACTTACCTTAAGTCAAATGATAACACCTCCATATATTCACCATGAAAAATCAGGAAACAGATATGAATTTGTAGGGTAATTAATATGCTACCCTTGAATTAATGCCTCTCATTCATTAGTTCTCAAACCCCATTTCAGAGAAACATACTTTTCGAGTCAGCATTGTGCAAACCTTTGTCTTTGGAATGCTTAGCTCTGTGCTATACCCTAGGGGAGAAGCAAGTAAAGCTTAGAACAGTTTCTGCAGAAGCTTGGAACTTCAGCACGAGGGTTGTTGTTCTTGTTGTTGAGGAACCAAAGTGCTTCAGCAAAGAGAAGGCTGCATCCATCCAACGCCAGTGAAATTTAGTGGTCATAGCTATGTCATGGCCCTGGTCCAGGTAGGCTACACTAGGATTTAGTGTAATGCTGGATTAGCATGTGAGGCCATGGGAGTGGAGAGCTGAGGGAGACTGGGACGAGATCAGCTATTAAAACCAACAGGGGATCATCAGGAGCAGAATGTATAAAAGACATAATCGTGTGAGCTAGCGAGGTGGCTCGGTCGGTAAAGCTTATGCTCGGTAGGCATGAGGATGAGAGTTTAGATCCGCAGAATCTACCAGGAAGTGGCCGCGCATAATCTCAGAACCGAGGAAACAGAAATGAGAGCTGACTAGACTAGCTTGGTCAGTGAGTTCTGCAAAAGAACCCAACTCAATAAATGAAGAAGAGAGCAATTAAAGACACCCAACATTAACTTTAAGCCTACACACACACACACACACACACACACACGTTCACACTCATGTAAAAATGCATACACATACATACACACACATCATCTCACATCACCTACAATTATTTTCAAGTGTCATGAGACTGGTGTCCCCTCTGCTGAGGGCCCACCTTGGGAGACACGGCCTGTGTCCCAGACTAGATATCTACTGCTCATAGATAGCCCTGAGAGCATAGCCCGAGCAAGGCTGGTTGCAGAGAGGCATCCTTAGTTTTTGGATAAGACCTCGAGATTGTGAAGCATCTTAGACATTTCTCTGTGGAGTTTGGAAAAAGCTGGAAGAGTTGATTTGGAAAAGAGACTCCGATTTTAAAGCTAACGTAGGAGAAGTTGTCCTGGCAACCCTGCCTGTCTCTTCATCGTCACGTCAGCCTTGCCCTAGCATAGCAGTTAATTTAGCCTTCAATGATTAACTAGGAACTAGTCATTATTTGCACTGAGAGTAATGAAACCAAATGAACATTGCAAACCCATCCTTTTAATCCGTCTTCAGTCTATATTCAACAGAAGTTATGATATGGCACTTATTGTGTCAATTGAGCTATAATAGCAGTTTTGTTTCCAAATGTAAACATCAGGGAGCTATTCCTAAGGTTCTGAAATCCGAAGGTTACAGTAGTCTGCATTTCAGCGAATTACAAGTCCTTGTTCTTATACCACTCTCCCCACATACCCATGCAAATCTGCATATATAGTCTTAGTATATTTTATAATAATTCCCTGAAATGGATTGCCTTAAATATTATTATAGACATGAGCAAGACGTTTCAAATACATTATGATCAAAGTTGGAGAAAAATAATATCAAAGTTTCGAAAAAAGAAACCGCAACAAAAAAAAATCCCTTGCTCCAAGTCTTGCCTACCCAAAAAGTCCCACGTGTTTCTCATTTGTATTTTCTCATTTGTTCTTCCAGACATTCATGTGAATGCATGATTTATACTCAAAGTTGGAATAAAAGGAGAGAAAACCTATTTATCCTCCTTTCAGGAAGAGTATCACAAAAGGACAAGAAATCCTTTGGGTGGTCTCACAAATAGGCTTCCTGATGGCTGGCTCGTCTACATCAGATTGGGGCGGCAGGCAAAGCATCAGCCAGGCAGCTTGCCCAGAGACACGCCTATATTTAGCCAAGGTGGTTTGTGTGGCAAGAGGGAGGGGATTTGGCCTTGCGCTCTCTGACTCATCTCGGGCACACGTGTCAGTTTCAGGAACAGCTGGACAATCTCCCGCAGAAGACAGAGTCTGATTGTAGCTCTCCTGGGCTTCAGGACTCTCCTTCCCTTAACTAAATTATCAATGAACAAGCTCCGGGAGCCATGGAACCTTCCATAAATCAGCCGGGTGATGACATTAGTGCTTGCTTTTGGCTCTCCTACTTGGAGCTGGAGCCCGTGCTCTGTGCCCTGCCTGATTCTACCCAGTGCTGGTAGAAACACCAGCTGAGCACATTTAAACAACGTTGCCTTCAAAGAGACTTTATTTTCCTGTACTCCTTACATAAAGTTGTAGCTAGCGCGCAATACTGTGACACGCAGGATTTCAGGTGATAGCTGGGGAAACATAATTTTTAGAATCCCTTTTTGGAAGGTAATGCACAAGAGACAGAAGGGGGTTTGTGAATGTGAATTTTTCTGAAGAACTAGGTCAATAATCAGAGACAACTGAAGTTCCTAGGACCTTGGCTTAGTCCTCTGGGACTATTACTGTGTTCTTTGGGATGTATCACTGAGTTGAGGAATGTGAGTCTCAACTAGACAGGTCAGTGGGACCTGGCCAATAGTGATGTGACAGTAGCTAAGAATCTGAACTGTTTTCTTTGGGACTGAACTCACATTGAAGATGCTACTTTTGATACCTAAGGCAAAGGTTTATCTGTACCTACCTTCTCCTTCTGATAACCCTGTCCAAAAGCTTGCCCCGACTTCCTATATTCAAAAGAAGCATTTTCCGAAGAAGCCAAAGAAAACCTTTGTTTATGAACCACACAAGCTCAGAGTCCTAATCTTGCCATTTGTGATTTCAGCTTCCAGGCTGGCTCGCTTAGGGAACTGAAAATCAAGTTGTAATCAGAGCTATATTATTAATTAGTGGTCAATAAACATATGGCTACAAGTAGCCTCATTTGTAAGTACATCAAAGAGAGTCACAGCCTGCATTCTAATCATGTCTATGATTGCATACACCTCCTGATGATGGAGCTAAGGAGCTTAATTGTTTGATCATGAGGGTCCATTGGGAACCTTTAGAAGGCAGTACTATGGGCAAGTGATACACTTTTTTTTTTTTGAGACAGGGTTTTTCTGTAGTATATAGAATCTATCCTGGAACTTGCTCTGTAGACCAGGCTGGCCTCCAACTCACAGAGATCCACCTGTCCTGCCTCCCATGTTCTGGAATTAAAGGTGTGCACCACCACTGCCTGGCAAGTGAAACACTTCTACTGGGAAGAATGAGAAAGACCCTAATGGCATGAGTATCCTCACCTATTGTTAGGTCATAGTGCCTGCCCTCTCTTTTCTCAAGCTCACGAAGTTTGCCTACATATTTGTAGAATCCTGTCAATGGAGAACCTCTGTTAGCGGGATTATTGTTAGCCTGCTCTCGAAGTTCCTCCTTGATGGACTTTTTCCAGCATTAATGCTTTCGGTGACTGAGTGCACAACAGTCTGCTATTCTCGTCAACAAAAGGACTTTTAAGTTTAGAGATTAAGTCATCTCCTTTCTTGTCCTAGTCATCATTACTCATGGCTATTCATATTTTACAATTTAATTTCAGGAAGTCTTAGGAGACCCCCTTATCAGTGAATACACCAACCCAGTCACACTCCTGATAAGCTTGTAACCAATGAAAACTTCCAACATGGTAATTTACTCCACTGTCACTGCTGGCATGGAATTACTCTGTGTGTTTTACTACTTAGGTATAGATTATCATGAATTGAATGCTTCTACTCATCTAAAGAGATTTTTGACAAAGGGAAGGAAATGGAACCTAAGGAGGGGACCTGAGCATAAAAGGAGAACCCTGTGCCTTTCAGATATAATTTTTCTCTATGTGCATGGTAGATTATTTGGCTAGCATCAAATAATAACTGTCAAATAAATTCTCTACATGGCCGAAATTCACACAAATAAAATTTCAGAAAACTTCCCTATACAGGAAAGCCCAATACTGGGTTCAAGAAAAGAGACTAGAAATGGGTCTTACCCCGCAGGCCTTGTGTCTTCAATGGCTCTGTCCACTGGAATCAGGTCACTAAGGTAGACATTGAAGTTTCCTTCTTTCCATCTTCGTTCTGCCTCCTTCTTCTTTCCAGGCGGAACAACCACAGGGCGCCCAAACTGACCCGGAGCATTGGGATCCCTTGGAGAAAGGGTCACATCTATTCTCAGTACACGATGCCTTCCAGAGTTTTCAGGGGTATTTGTGTGGTTTTGATGGTATCGCACAGTCTGGGCCTTAACAGTCAAGTTTCTTCTTCCTGGATGGAGTCCCCCTGCTAAGGACAGCTTGGCTTGAGACACTGCTCTCTGTGGAGCTAGCAGAGAGGAAGATGTCTCGCTTTGATTTCTGGGGAAGTGTTTCTCTTGGTTTCCACCCAGTAATTTAGGGACGATAGTTTGGGTTTTAGAATCAGGTACCTCTTTGGTATCTGTCCTCAGGTCCTCCTCTTTGGTTATAACCACAACCTGGCTTTCTGAAATATTAAGTTTCTTCCCTGGTGCCACTTTGGCGCCATCATCTTCTGGCAAGCCTCCCAACTGTGTCTCATTCATAGATTGCTTCTTTAAACGACTTGTATCAGCAATAAACTTAAAAAGAGGTAACACTTTATGGGCTTTGTGTTTTAATTCTTTGCCCTGAGCCTCAGTTTTCTTTATGGCTATGTCTTCCCCAGATTTCAGGATTGGCGAGTTGGCAAAGTGTGTCCTCCATGTTGTTACTGTCTGTGACTGCTGCTTTGAGCTGTCAGTCCTGACCCTGATGGTCACATTCAGGGTCCTTTCAGATGTTTGCTTTGATTCCTGCCTGCTGAGAGTGTGATTCTCTGGGGCCTCTTGTTTTGTAGTAAAGGCTTCTGTGTGTACTGATATATTGGTCAGTAACGTTCCTCTTGCCGCAGATGGGGTCCTCTGTGATGAAATTGTTGTTTGCTTGGGAGTCATAGGCTGGGAGGAGGCTTTAGGTTTGCTGTCTCTCCCATCTGTCTTCTGCACAGTAAGAGACTCTGGGAGGGTTCTCAGATGTGCAGCATGCCGCAGAGGTACAGCTTTTCCCCTTCCCAAGGGGATCTGCATTTTCCCTCTCCTCTGGACTTGGTCCATATGCTCGTCAACCTTGAGTGCGTGGTCCTCTGCCTTTCTAAAATTCTCCTTTCCCCAAACTCCATTCCGGGACAGCCTCATTCCTGGAATGTTGTTGTAAAGGATCTTCATTTGGTCTGGCTGGACTCTGATCCCTGTCTGCTCCCTCCTCCTGATGTTTTCTTTAAGTATCCCAGTGCTGATCTCACTGAATGAGAGGCGGAGAGCTGCCATGTCAAAGAGTAGCCAGATGACAGAAGCTACAAATATAAATGCCAAGACTCTCCCACTTCCTCGGAAAAACTTTCGGATCTTGTTCATCGTACAAAGGCGTGCTTTGCAGCGTGCCCTCCCTCTGAGTCTGCTTACCTGGAGTGGAGAGAGAATTCAGACAGCAACAGCAGCAGCACCACCACTACCAGCAGCCAGTTCCCCCCTCCTGAACCTAGCAGGAAACAGACGTCCAAGGGGGAAAAGCTCAGCTCCTACTGACTGCCTGTCACTCTCTGCCTGCGTGGCATTTCACTGCAAAGCATGGATGCCTGTTCACTGGCCCTGGCTAAACCCTAGTATACACTGGCCCCAGGTGACTCCCAGAGCAGTCAACTGCAGCCACAGGATAGTTCACTGTATCTTGTCTGGGAGGGCCCATGTCCACCTTCCTTCAAGTCCAAGAAAAGGTGGGGCTCGGAGGGTGCTGCCTGCTGCCGCCTGCTTCTCTCCTCCCAGTTCCCTGCATGCTGTAACTCAATACCACTTCTCAGAAGAAAAACATTTCAAGCCATTACCCAGAAAACTTCATTCAGCTCTCACCTTCTGGGTTATATGAGAGAGTGTGTGTTTTAAGGGCAATTAAACAGAAGGCAAACTAACTTAGAGGGCATGTGTTCCTGGTTTGTAACCCCACCTACCCCACTCATACTTATTAACCCTGTGGTACCCAGACACTGAAGTGCTTTGCTGGTTCAATTAATTCTTGACCTTAATATTTCAGTTTCAGAGGTTAATGGGGCATCTTATAGCTTCATTGCCAGAGAGGAGTGTTTAGCTATTCAGAAGACTTTCACAAACACACAAAGAGGTACAGAAAAAAAATTTAAGGTCAGCTACTCTTTTTACTCTGGTACATTTTTATTTTATTTTTAAACTTAATATACAAACACAATTTGTCATGTTCCTATGGAAGATTCAAGATACTTTGCTATGATCTGAATGTTTGGGTCCCCACCAAATACAATGTGGAGACCAATAGGGTGATATCAGCAGGTAAAGTCTTTGGAAGGTGGTGAGATAAGGCAGAAGGAACCCTCATACACTAGATATGTGTCCTTATAGAAGAGTTCAGTGATCTACCGTGCCCCTTCCACTATGTGAAGGCACAAAGAGAAGGAATCTTGAAGGAACCAAGTGATAAAATCTTACTAGACATTAGGTCAGCTATTCTGGACTTCTCAGCCTTCAGAACCATGAGAAATTAACTGATATTGATTATAGACTATTTAGTCTATGGTATTTTTTTATAGAAACTTAAATGGATTAGGACAGTCCCATGCTGTGGGACAATGGTCTATACCCTGTCAATTGTAGTATAATAAAATGCTGATTGGCCAGTAGCCAGTCAGGAAGTATAGACAGGGCAACCAGGGAGGAAATATAGGTGGGGCAATAAGAACAAGAGAATTCTGGGAAGGGAAAACAGTCAGTCTATAGTCATCACCCAGACACAGAGGAATCCAGACACAGAGCAAACAAGATATAACCGCCTTGCCGAAAAAAGGTACCAAGCCACGTGGCTAATACAGACAAGAGTTATGGACTAATATAATTTATAAGAGTTAATAAAAAGCCTGAGCTAATAGGCCAATCAGTTTATAGTTAATACAAACCTCTGTGTGTTTATTTGGGACTAAACAGAAGTGGGACCTGGTGGGACAGAAACCTCAGTCAACATACACATGTATTTACTAAGTGATGGATCAGTCATGGCTTTATAATTGTTTCAAGACTTTGATTAGACTCTGAGTGACCCTGGGAATTCAAAATGCCAGTAGTTTCCATGTAGATTTGGCCTTAAAACTACAAGACAGTCCTCTTCTATCTTGTTGCTGTCACCTGACAAAAGCCACTTAAAGGAAGAAAGCCTTACTTTGGCTCCCAGTGGAAGAGTGCAATCCATCATGGTGGGGAAGTCATGGCACAGGAGACTCAGTCAGGAAGCAGAGAAAAAGGTCAGTGGTGGGCTTAGCTTGCTTTTTTTTTGTCTTGACAACCCAATATAACAGTTTATAGAATGGTACCACCCATGTTTAAGATGGATTTTTCCACTTTAGTTAAACAAATTTAGAAAATTCCTCAGAAATGGGCCTTGTTTCCTAGATATTCTAGACCCTATCAAGTCGAAAATATGGACCATCACCACCCCCAAATTTTGAGTAACTTATACGAAGTAGAAATGGTTTGTTTTCTGGTATTATATTTTTTTAAAAAATTCCCAGGTCTTTTCAATGTACAGTCAAACTTGTGACGTACTGGTCTACTAGTATCTACCCTTTTCTGACTGTAAGTACTGTCTACATGATAGTTAATTTCAGATATTGGCTTGACTAGCTTAAGACACAGACAGCCAATACACTAACATTTCTGTGGACTTTTGTAAAGATACTTCTGGAATAGACTGGAACTTGAACCAGTGAACTGAATAAGGAAGATGTGAGCAATTGCCACAAGTTCAGAGAAGGCAAGTTTACTCCTCCTCTTCCAGAGACAGGATGTTCATTTTCCCCATAACTCAGAACTTCAAATTCTCTGACCTTTGGTCTCCAAGACTTACTTCATCACCTTCTTCAGTTCTTAGGCCTTTAATGTTAGACTGAAAAATACACCATTGGTCTCACTGCTCCTGGGGGTTTCCAACTTGACTGGTACCACGCTGTCAACCTCCCTACTTTTCTAACTATGGCAAATATATTGTGGGATTGAGTCTCACCATCCATAATTGAGAGCCAGTTCTCTCATTGCATCCTTCATTATCTGTCTGTCATTTATCTCTCTTATATGTTTACCCTATTGTTTCTGTTTCTCTGAGTAACCCTCACTATAGTCCCTGATGGTTAGTGCTAACTGGTAGTTTATAAAAACCTGGACTCACTCTACCACTCTACCAGAGGAGAGGAGCCTCTGGTAGAGCTTGAGGGAGATTTTCATAACTTAGCTGAGGTGGGAAGACCCACTGTGTGTGTGTGTGGGGGGGCATCATTGCATGGGCTAGAACCTGACTGAGTGAAATGGTGAAAGTGAGCTGAGTGCCAGCATGTGTGCAGTTACTGATTACACTTCCCTCTAGTGTGGAAATAATGTGACTGTGTTATGTTTCTGCCACCTTGACTTCCAGACAGTGATGAGATTCGCTGCAATTGTGAGCCAAACAAACCCTTTCTCCATTAAGTTGCTTTTGTTGGGATGTTTTATCACAGCACTAAGAAATGAAGCTATGTTACAACCCCATCCTTTCTGTGAAATTGCTTGTCAGAGTAATACCTAATAATAACTATGCTTCTCAAGACAACTTTGTCGTCGCTAATTATAAAGATTGTGCAGCAGGTCTGAAATTACTGCTCAGGATCTATTTTCTAAGAAATTCTGAGATGGTATGATACCACTTTCTCCAGAGAGCCAATCATCTATCCTTTGAACGAAACATGGGGAGAGGAATTCTGTATTCTTTATTTTTAGCCATTGCCTTCTACACTGGTTGAACCAAGCTTTTACTTTGCCCCTAAAGAGATAAAAGTCTCATGTAACAGTATATTTTTAGCCCCCAATTTTCCTTACTGATCAATAACAGCCTTACTACTCTATGTTAGAATAGCTACATGAGTGGTCACATTAGAGCTGAGATATTTCTTCCTTATAAAACTGCCTGTATTCATTTGTCCGTCTTATGTAGCTTAGGCCCTATGTAATATAAAGACACATAATTACTAACATTAAGGATATCAAAGGTTGTAATGAGCATGGAAAGATAAGTACATTCTGGGTATTGATATGCAATATCTAGTATAAAAAAACTCCTGGATTGTGTGGTGACATAGTTCAGTAAATATGGATGATTTGCTAAAGTCTACCTATAGACTTGAAGGATAAAATAAGAATATAATTATCTCCTCTTGTTATAGTGTAGTCCAGAGAAGAAATATTAGTTGAATGTGCAAAACTGATAAATTAACAAAAATGTAGAAGTGAAGACAGACTGCCATGGCTGTGGAAGCTCTTTGTCTTTCTGTGTCTAGATTACCTCTCTCAGGACGTTTCTTTTTCCTAGTTCCATCCATTTGCCTGCAAATTTTCAAGATGTCATTACTTTTTGCCGCTAAGTAGTACTTCACCGTGTAAATGTACCAATTTTTCCTTACACATTCTTCGGATGAGGGGCATCCAGCTTTTGGTTATTACAAATAATGCTGCTATGAACATAGTTGAGCAAATGTCCTTGTAAGATGATTGGGCATCCTTTGAGTATTGCTGGATCTTGAGGTAGATTGAGCCCCAATTTTCTGAGAAACTGCCGTACTGATTTCCAAATTGGCTGTACAAATTTGCACTCCCACCAGCAATGGAGGAGTGTTCCCCTTATGCCACATCCTTTCCAGTATAAACTTTCATTAGCGTTTTTGATCTTAGCCATTCTGAAACGTGTAAGATGGAATCTCTGAGTTTTTTTTATTTGCATTCCCCTGATGTCTAAGGATGTTGAGCAGTTCCTTAAGTGCATTTTGGCCATTTGAGATTCTTCTGTTGAGTATTCTCTGCTTAGAACTGTCCCCCATTTTAAAAATTGGATTATTTGATATTTAATTTCAAGTTTCTCGAGTTCTTGGAGATCAGCCCTTCATCAGATGTGGGTTGATGAAGATTTTTTTTTCTCCATTCTGAAGGTTTCCATTTTATCTTGTTGACTGTACCCTTTGCCTTACAGAAGCTTTTCAGTTTCAGGAGATCCCATTTATTAATTGTTCTCAGTGTCTGTGCTATTGGTGTTATATTCAGGCAGCAGACTCCTGTGTCACCATCCATTTATGCCAGCACTATTTGTTGAAGATGCTTTGTATATTTTTGATATCTTTGTCAAAAATCAGGTGTTCACAGGTATGTAGATTTATGTTAGTGTGTTTGATTCAATTGTATTGAGTCATGTGTCTGTTTTTACGGTATATATTCTTAGTAATAGAAAAGTAACTAAGACACTATCCAAGTCAGTCTTTCATTGTTTCCTATCTATGTGAAAATTTTCTTGGTAACTAATTTCTGCTTTTCGTTTATAATATTTATCCAACTGCTCAACTCTATCTAACTATAAAGCTATAAGTGGAAATATATATCTCAGATTGATCATGCTGTCTATTAGTTCTCCATAATTATTTATGCTACAATGTTACGTGCCTATACTTTGCTGAGTCTCTAGAAATCCCCACTCAACTCTCCCTTTCTGATTGTCTCTTGGATTCCATATGTAATATCATGCAGCATTAATCTGATTGTTCTGCCTTGTTGAATTCAGAAAAATGTTTTTCAGACTTATGTACATTGCTATGAGCAGTATAATTTCCTTTTTTTTCAAAATAAAACTAATATTCCATTACTGTGTTTTCTTTATTCATTGACACATGATGAATTCTTAGGGAGATTCCAGGTAGAACTGTGAAGAATCTGAGAATGCTGGTTTTTCTTTGAAATATTGATTTTTATTTTCTTTAAAATATCCAGAAATACAATTGTTGGGTCATATGGCAATCTGACTTATCTTTTCAGGAGCCTGCATAGTATTTTCCACAACTGACTTACCACTTTATATTTCTACCAACAATGTACATGGATCTCTTTCTCTCTACATTCTCATTGATACTTACCTTTTATTTTTATAAGTGTTCAGTAAGTATAAAAAATATTTCATTATTGGTTTGTTTTGTGCTTTTTTATATTAGTAATTTTGGGCATTTTCTTTGATACCATTGGCCAGTTAGAAATCTTTTGAGGTATGTATTTTTAGGTCTTTTGCCTGCTGACTCACTGGGGTATTTTGAATAGTTTGTGTGCTTTATTTAAAAAAAAAAGACTAGGTGCTTTTAATTTTGAAGTGAAATCTGTTTGGAAACAGATAGGGATGAGCATAGATGGAAGAAAACAATGTTAAGGGTTTGTACTTGATGACTTCTGAACTTTCTTCTTCCTTCTTTTCTTCGTTCCTTTGTTCGTTCCTTCGTTCCTTCATTCGTTCGTTCGTTCCTTCCTCTAGCCCTCTCTGCCCCCTCCCTCCCTCCCTTCCTCTCTCCCTCCTTCCCTCCTTCCTTACTTCCTTTCCTTCTTTCTTTCTTTTGGAAAGAAAGTAGACCCATTACAAAAAGTGAAGAGTGGGGAGTGGGCGATAACCAAAGGCAGGATTATGACAAATGTGAAGACTGCATTGGCTTCTAGTAATGATTCATGAACTGGTAGGAATATCTCTTCTGAAAATTTAGAAAAGTTGCTTGCAATGGCCATTTTTGGTTGTCAGGACTATATCCAGAATTACCTAAAATCCAAATGACTAGATACACCTGTGAGGGATGTTTTTCTTAATTAAGCAGTGGGAAGATCCACTTCTAATTCAGATCTTCCACAACAAACTCAAAAGAACATAAAGAATCAAAAGACAATGGACATGAACAGAACTATCAAAAGAAGAAAAAGAATGGCTAAGAAACACCTGAAAAAATACTCATCATCCCTAACAATTAGGGAAATGAAAATCAAAACAATTTTGAGATTTTATGTTGCCTCAATCACCCTGGCAAAAAGTAACAAATCAACAGACAAGTGCTGGAGGGGATGTGAGAAACAAGGAGCTTTTGTTCACTGTTGGTGGGATTGAAAACTGCTGGAACCACTATGGAAATCAATGGGAAGAATTCTCAAAAAAGAAAAGAAATAAATCGACCATATGACCCAGATATCCTATACCTTACCATAAGCCCACCCCAAAATTAGGTTTGCAGTTTTTTCACAATCTACATTTGCTTACATTATTGCATATGGGCATAGGTATTGGACTTTTCTGTTGTGAAGTGCCTGGGTGTTTGCTTTCACCCTTGAAAGGTTACGGAGATCTGCGCAGGACTGGCACACACGACAAAGAGTGTGCACACTGCTCTGACTGAGCCAAGCAATCTAAATACAGCTCTAAAGCACTCACCTTATTTCTGGAGGGGTGAAGTCAGCCTGTAGTTAGGTAAATGAATGGGCTGAAGTGAAGCCAGGCAAGGAGGGAGCATTTGAGGGGGAAGGAAGGACTTACAGCATGTAACTTGCATACATATGCACATGGCTACTGTGTCTGCCTATTTGTATATGGATATGAAATCTATGTGTTTAGTGTTTGGCTGTATGAATTCATCTTTATACACATGTGCCTTGTGGAGTTCACAGAGATCACACACATGACATACCAACTTTATATACACATATATGTATATATAACATTGTGTGTGTGTATGTGTGTGTGTGTGTGTGTGTGTGTGTGTGACAGAGAGAGGGGGGAGAGAGAGGGAGAGGGAAAAAGAGAGGGAGTGGGGGGACAGTACAATCAAGGTAGAAATAAAGCCAGGCTTCTGAAGACATTGAGACATTGGCCATGCAGTCAGGAATATTGCCTTTTGGAGGACAGATCATATGTTTCACATATGTTTATTTGGGGTAAGGGAGTACTCAGGGGCAAAACAACTGCTTCAGAATTTTAGAGGGATCTCATGTGGGAGGATTTAACTCATTCCATATGGTTCAGAGGGTGGGACAGAGTCTGAGACATAGCAGATGTCTGATCTAATTGAGACGCCTTTCTGATAATTAGTACAGAACAAAAGAGATGTGGATTCCTTCTAAAAGTAGCTGATGATCTGCCTGCTCTTGGGAGTGGAATGTGGCAGAGGATGATCAACCATCTGTCACAAAAGTTGTAGGGGCCATTCTGCAATTTCGTTGGGTTTGGATGTGACCAACGAATAGAAGACAATCCCATCTCTTCTCCTTTGGGAAATGTACTGTTTCTCTAAATTATAGAAATAAGCATTGAGGTAGGATGTGCCAGAGAGTGGCGTGGCTTTATACACTTTTTGCATTTATTCATAAAGGTAGATGTAGCTCTATATGTATCTTGAGATAAAAAAAAGGAAGCTGACATTGAACCTCAGGACAGTTCCATGGTACAGAATAGAGTGATGAAGCACATGCATGGTGATCTCTGACCTTTTGAGCTTCCCCGTTTAGCTCATGGATTCAGGAGCAGCTCAAGAGACCCTATAGTACCTCTTCTTTCTGTCATCTCTTTTCCTTCTGTTTTCTCCACTTCTTTCTCTCACACTTAATGCTTGGATTTAATGTTCTCTTTCCATTTGCTTTCCTTTATTCTGCCTTTTGTGCATAAGGACTGAAGCAAAAGAACATTTGTGAAAAAAAAAAGTGAAGAGGAAGTAAAAAAATAGTTATTCAATCCTTGGCTATATATGATATACATAAACTTGCTGATGTGTGTGTGTGTGTGTGTGTGTGTGTGTGTGGTGTGTATGTGTTCGCACAGACTGTGGCATGGAATATTGCCTGTGAAATCTGGTTTGCAGCATTTTTAATGTGGACAATTGCATTCACAGCAGATGTTTGGAAATAGTGGGGGTTGGGACCAGTTTTGGTTCTCATTGTGCCTGGGTGCTGTTACTAAACATTAGTGGGAGAAAAAAATGGAATCCTCAGTATATTGCAAAGTGTTGGTTGATCACACTCCATCAAATATCATGCCAACCCAAATAACTGTAAAATTCCAGTGTAGATCCTAGAGTGACTTATGGAGATAAACTCTGTGTTTCTGAATGTACCCCATTTAGTACTATGACTTGAATAAGCACTCTAACCTTAGTGTAACAAGGTTAATGTGTACCCTCCTTACAGTGCCATAGAGATAAATGGCTTCCTACACATAAGAGTTTAGAGAAGCACAGACATAGATGTTAAAAAAATATTGGCAAGGGCTTTGACTTTTTTTGATATTATTGAATACAGGATGACTTAGATTAATATTTCATGTTTACTGTGAAACTTCTCTGCTCCAAATAGAATACAAATAAGATGTAAAAAAAACAATTACCAAAAAATGTATGGCAAAGCGACCCTTGAAGTTATGAAGCTGCTGAGCTGTATCACTACAGACAGAGAGAAGCACACACTGACATCAACAAAACTGAATCCAGCAAACGTTCTCTTTCATCTCTGCTTGTATATGCAAATAGATACCAAACCTTTCACCATTTCTCCCACTCTTGACTAAGATGCATGCATATTCAGATTCTCAGAGACTGTTCTAGCAGTTGAGTGTACACCACTACATCTACCATGAGTGAGGAACTATGGGAATTAAGAGCATTTCCCTGTCTTACCCTTACACTGATAGTGAGTATTTTATCTTTTTTACAGATTGACTCAGGAGGTATTTTAAGACTGTGATATTGTGAAGTCATAGCCTCAGACTTTAATGATTATCCTATCAGAATCCAGTACAGAAGGCGTGTTTGATTAAGTGGAATCTGTTAAAAGAGGGTAATGCCGTAAAAACTGCCTTCAGAACAAAAATCCCTGACATCAATTTGTTTACTTTTCATTTTTAATTTGTTTTATGAAAACAGAGTTGAGATTCTTCAAAATTATGTGTACTTTGGTTTAATGACAATATTTTCAATTGATTTCCCCCATATGTTTCAATAATTTCCCCTTCCCATTTGACCAGCTCATTTGGAAGGAAACACAAGTACATATGAAAGATGAGAACTGAACCATACAATTCTTTCATGTTATGATTATTGTGCTTTTTGATGACCATGTATTGAAAAGTGTCAAATCTGTTCCTACAGCTCATTGTGCATTCATCAATCAACCTTTACCATACATAACTGTTTTGTGCTGAATTGACTTCATACAGGTATATGTGCATACTGACAACACACACACACACACACACACACACACACACACACACACACACACGTTCAGCATATGCCAGCTATGGTCACCATATTTCTACAGGTTGGGAATGGGAAGCTTGGAGTCATCTTCTGTGTTAGATATATGAGAATGTCTATATGCTTACATTAGATTTCAGGAAACTGTAGTAAGTACTCACAAGTTCTATGGCGAGGATGGAAGCGACTTACATTAAAATATGATCTTTCAACCTCACACTCTAATTTAAGATGCTTACAACAGAGGAAGATATGATAATTGAAGATGAGGAAGGCACAGTTGCCTGCTTCTGTTACAGTAGGTGCTTATGAAATGCTAGGTACCAAAAAGTGACAGTAGCTATTTATTTGTAGTGGAAATTTTGAAAAATGAATTTTGTGAATGTTATAATTTGTCTTTACTATCTGATGTCTAATAAATAGAAAGACATTTACCATTCTCAGATAGAAAAATACCACCCACATGAATGTGACATATCCAGTTCTCTCATGGCAGTTTAAATAAGAAACATCCCCCACAGGCTCAGATATTTGATCACTCTTTTCCCAGTAGGTGGCACTGTTTGGAGAGGTAGAGATGGTGGTATCTTGTTGGACATAGTACAGAGGTGGGCTTTGATGTGATCGACTCTTTCACTACTTCCAGTTAATTCTCTCTGCTTTGTGTTTGTGACGGAGATGTGGCCTCTCAGCTCCCCATTCCTCCCACCATGCTTGTCACTTGTTTTCCTTTGTCCCTGCCATGATGTATTCTAATCCCTTGGGGACCACAAGCCTTCTCCCCCCCAAAAAAAGCCCCATCTTTTTCCATAGTTTGTTTTATGTCACAGCAATAAAAAAGTAACTACTATAACTTCCTCATGTGCACACACTTGGAATATACTTCAAAGTTTCCCATGAGTAACCCATATTACTTTGTGATTTAGCTATAGGTGGCCAATAAGGTTTAGTATTTTTAACACATAGTTAGACGGAACCATATGTGTAAAGATTAGTTGTCATACACTTCTAGTCTTTGGTCTGAGCACCAGAGAGGCTAAGACAGGAGCAAGGTTAATTTGGAGTTAGTGAGACTCTGTCAAGAAGGAAAGGAGCATGAAGTTGAGGTGCTAAATTAAATAATAAATGATGCGTTGTGTTCATGCAAGTCCAGAAACATGGGTGAACACATTTGTGCCTTTCTACAATATCAGAATTTGAATAACAATGAATTAACAAGATTTGAAGATTTTAATAACAGAAATTTATTACAGAATCTCACATGCCTTGGTAGTCTGCCTGAGGCAAATGTAGCTTCTTTCATTTCTGTTTTAATTTCTAGTATTAACTTTCTTGTCACACAACATAATAATATTTATTATATTTATGGCTGTGTATAGGCTGTAGAATGAATATAACTTAAAGAGGCTGCAGTGGCATTCCAAAGGTTTCAACAGTGGACTGAGAGAGTCCAGAATGACAGTGATTTGAGAGAGAAGCTGCCAAAGCTTCTGGAGTCAGGGTTTGAGAGTGAAGCTGCAGAGTTCAGCTACCAGATGAAAGAACAAACTATGGTCTTAGATCAGTAAATGGCTCCATGGCAGATCCAGATGTGTGAATAGGTAAATTATTAGTCAAGTAGCTTACATCATCACAAGGGTCCAAGCTTAGCCATAGTTCCAGGGAAATCATGGAGTCCTCTGCTTGTTGGATACCAGGTAGGTCATGCCCTTGTAGTATTTCAGCTCCATGACCATGGGATATGGTGTGGGAACAACATCACTTCTTTGGTTGGTATGTCCAACAAGTTCTTGTGCCCTTCACTGATATTATAATATAACCCTGTGTCCTTTATAGTCTTTTTTTTTATTGAGAGAAAAAAAAATTCCGCCTCCTCCCCGCCTCCCACTCCTCCTGCCCTCCCCCCACTCCTCTCCCCCTCCCTCTCAAGTCTGAAGAGCAGTCAGGGTTCCCTGCCCTGTGGAAAGTCCAAAGTCCTCCCC
>NC_022011.1:69643928-69651146 GCF_000317375.1 Microtus ochrogaster | reverse complement strand
GGGCATCTCTTGGGTATATTCCCAAGAGTGGTATTGCTGGGTCCAGGGGTAGGTTGATCCCGAATTTCCTGAGAAACCGCAGGAAATTCTTTCCAAAGTGGTTGCACAAGTTTGCATTCCCACCAGCAGTGGATGAGGGAACCCCTTCCTCCACAACCTCTCCAACAGAGGCTATCATTGGTGTTTTTGATTTTAGTCAATCTGACAGGTGTAAGATGATATCTCAAAGTTGTTTTGATTTGCATTTCCCTGATCGCTTATGGTCTCAATTGACTTATATGATGGCTCTTTTTCTATTCCCAAGAAATAGATCATTTATTGATATGTGCTTTATTCTTCAAATATTTAGAAGGGACCATGTTATTTTAAGAATGCAAAAATATATAATATAAATTCAAATTTCTTAGAATGTCTCTCATTCTCAGCTATGAGCCTGCAGTCATCGATACCACTACAAGAGAAGCTTCCTTTCCCATAGAGCCATGAGCAGTGCAGATCACAGACTTCCACACATTTTCAGGCAGCAGCATGGATTGTGGACATCCACTTCAGTTTCTGGTGGCAGCCCTGATCACAGACACCATCCTGGTCCCCTCTGACTTTGTCACTCTTCAAATTCTTTTTCACCATAACATATTTCAGATGTAATGCTTAACTTTCTTGCCCAAGGTCTTACATAGCCTTACCAGGGAATGTTCTTTGAGGGGGATATTCATCGCACCGTTCCAGAGGCACAAACCACTACCTTAATGTTTAATGAAGATGCACTTGGATTTGTTTTACATGTTCATAAGCACACAGGGTTTGTCTGCCTCATCTTGGCTGTTATTATTCCACACTTCCTTGACCTGTCCTGTGCTTTCTCATGATCTCCTCAAGTTCATGTTCATTACAGTGTTTCTTCTGTCAAGCCACACTGACCATGCATGCCCACAGTAACTACCATAAGATGAGATCCTGTTCTTCACCGAAGGCTAGTCTTTGTGATGCTGTGGAGTGTGGAGGTGCATGGGAGGAGAGTGTTGGGACTATTTGTACTTGATAATTGTGCTCCACTCATTTGTAGCAAAAGGAAATTTTATGCACAGATTAAAATCTATTCTATCTTTTGGACACCATGGCCCCTCCTGAAGTCAGATAACTTATGCTCTAGTGGATCAGCATAGCCAGTGAATATCAAGCTTCTTGACACGAGAAACTTGCTGTCATTTGTTGTTGTTCTTTTTGTGTGATATAAAACACTGGGTCACTTCAGTAATTAGCAGTAGGAATTTCCTGCACCATTCTGAACATTCTCATATTCAAAGAGCATATTAACTCTTAAATTAGAAACTCTTTCACCTTTAAGTGTTGAAAACAGGCCCCTTCGTACATTTTAAAAGTGACTTTCTGCTGGAGGAAGGACATTCTGTTTAAACAATCAGGGATATATGTCTATGTAGGTATTTAGTCTATACCACGTGCAGTGGGAATGTTTGGACACACTAAGAGAAATAGTTTTGAGGATTCAGGACAAGAGTACAAAGTTTGACAGAACAGAAAGTTGTCTTGGTATAGCTATGGTAGGCCAAAGAGTTGACCTCGGAAAACTATCTGACTGGATGCCAATGTCTCTCTTTTAAGTTTTTGTTTGACTATGTTTATTTTATTAAAATAAAAATACTAGATTGCCTAGAGTCAGTTTGAAAACAAAATTTGTATTTGTTGTTTCCCTTCCCTTTCTCCAGCGACTTTAAAAGATGGTTTGGGATGGTAATGAACGTTATGGCAGAAAGTTAATTAGGCACAAGACTTTGGACTTACCAAGGTAGGATAGATAATGGAGTATTTTCTTTGAATTTGTTAAATGCAAATGTACTAGACATTTGTTGACATATTTATTGCCTCTATATATTGTATATGGTTATAGTATTTATTGTATATAGTTTTTCTTATATTCTTTTTTATTTTAAAAAAGGGGTAAATGTAGTGATAATTTTGTTTATGTTTTAACAAATGGAGCTTGCCTGAAGATCAGAGTGCAGAGCTAAGCCACTAGAGGCCAGGGAATGGTGACATATACCTTTAATACCAGGACTCTGGACATAGAGGCAGAAGGATCTCTGTTAGTTCAAGGCCATCCTGAGATACACAAGATTGAACCTGTCTAAAAGAGAAACAGAGCTCACATAAAGGTGATCCCAACACTTAGGATCAACATCTTTAATCCCAGAACTAGAGAGGTGGAGACAGGAGTGATAAGAATGAGGAGAGGAATATAAGGTGGGAGGAGACAGGAGCAGTGAAGTCTGAGGTGTGGTGGAGACAGTTGCAGTCTGAGCTTTGGGGGAGAGCACTGTAGTCTGAAATCACATTGAGAACAGGATTGTCCCTTTATCTGAACCTTGGGAGACATAAGAACTCTCTAGTGGCTTGGCTGCTTTGCTTTTCTGATGCTTGGCTTGAAGCTCAATATTTTTGAGGTTCAAATTTATTATTTGTCTTACAGTGGTGGACAGAGGCATGTATAGTCAAAATATATTAAGAAAATTGAACAGAGGCACTACCAAAAAGGGAGAGAAGCCCAGTATCTAGATTTACCTTCTTTCTTACATTTTTGTTTTAATTAAATGTTTTCATACAATATATTTTGATCATTCTTGCCTCTCTCTCAGCTCCTCCCAGATTCTCTGTACCTTTCTACCAACCCAATTTCATGATATCTCTCCTGTTGTTTCTGGAAGATGCTCTTTCTTTTGAGTCATACATCATCCCTGGCTCTGATAATCTTTCCACTTCTGCATTGATCCCTGAGCCTTGGATGAGGAGATGGTTGTTGAAGATATCCCACTGATGGTTGAATTCTTCTATATATCTCACTCATGAGACATTTTTCAGTGATTTGTCTCTGTGTTAATTCCCATCTATGGAAAGAAGCTTCTCTGATGATGCACTGGTGTATGGGTAATAGTAAAATATAAATGGGATCATTTTGTTACTATATTTCTTTAGCAGAACAATACTGGTATGTTTTACCCCAGGACCTATGACATAAGAAAGTCCCACTTTCTTAATCTGATGGGGGAGAGTCTTCTGGCTTGTGTTAATTTCATTGGTTAAATAAAGAGACTGCCTTGGCCCTTTAATAGGATATAAAATTAGGTAGGCGGAGTAAACAGAACAAAATGCTGGGAAAAAGAAGCTGAGTCAAGGAGTCGCCATGCTACCGGACACAGACGCAGGTTAAGATCTTCCCTGGTAAGACACCTCGTGGTGTTACAGGGATATTAGAAATGGGTTAGATCGATATGTAAGAGCTAGCCAATAAGAGGCTGGAACTAATAGGCCAGGCAATATTTTAAAAAGTACAGTTTCCATGTAATTATTTCAGGGCATAAGCTAGCCATGTGGGCGGCCGGGTGCCGGGGACGCAGCCCCACTGCTCCTATTACAACATTAACCACTTCAGCAATGTCATGTATAGGTTCCATTTTATGAAACCGACCCTAAATCCAATCAGAAAGTGGTTGGTTATTCCTATAATATAATTCTAAAAGATCTGAATAATAATCTATTATATAAATATACATTTTAATCACCCACTGATTAATTGATGGCTGTTTGCAATATGGCTATTATGAATAGAAAAAACAGGATCTCTTTTGCTTCCTTAGGAATTAGGCTTTATACCAAAAAATCAAAGACATCAAGTAAAATATGTCATTCACACAGCTCTCCATCCCTCTAATATGGATGTATTTTCAAAATTCAGGTTTATGATTATGATTCATCTAGGCACACATATTGTCTAAGGACCCCATAAGCTTTCTCTCATGCACCATGAGTGTGAAATAACATTGCTAAGATATATGAGATCCATCTCCATGGTGACAAAACCCAGATCATTTGGATTAAAATATTTAAAAAGAACATTTTCCTGAACGATTTTGAATTCTAAATCTGGGCTGGCTGGGTGACAAGAGGAGGTAAGGCTGAGGGTAGGTGGCGGGAGTAGAGTGAGGCAGTTTTCAGAGATAATTTTGGAAGGGAAATTTGCCCCTAGAGAAGCACTTTAGATGTCAAAGGTGATGAAATAATAGAATCCACTGAGAATGCCAAGGGACTAGAGAACACAAAGAGAAGGGTTAACAGGTGTTTAATCTGCGACAGAGAAGAAAGGGTATGTAATGAATGACAGAAGATATAATATAGGATAATTACCAAAATGATAAAGTTCATCAAGCAAAAAGTTTAAGAAACTGTACAAAATCCAAATAATGACAAGAAAGAGTCAAGCAAAACAACAGAAAGTGAAAGACAATAAAAAAGTCTTCAACATAACCCAAGAAACAACTGTTGTTTTCTTAGGGAAACAATTAGATTGACAGCTGAATTCTCAAAACAAAACAAAAACAAGCAAGCAAACAAAATAACATCATCCCAAGCAAAATTAGTAAGCTATGGCACGGTTTCTTTAATTAAACCATAAAATAAAGAATTGGGAGCATGAAATTTTATAGCTCATGGAAAAAAATCTTCAAACATTAGCTCAGGTAAACTGTTTCAGTGGGTGTCCCCATCATGGTCTTGACCTCTTTGCTAATATTTTCACTCCTCCCACGCTTTAACTGGATTTTGGGAGCTCAGCCCAGTGCTCTGCTGCAGGTCTCTGCCCCTGTCTCCATCAGTTGCTGCATGAAGGTTCTATGGGGATATTTAAGATATTCATCAGTCTAATTACAGGGTAAGACCAGTTTGGGCATTCTCTCTGTTATTGTTTAGGGTCTTAGCTGGGGTCATTCTTGTGGATTCCTGGGAATTTCTCTAGTGCCAGGTTTCTTGCTAATCCCATAATGGCTCCCTCAATGAAATAACTTTTTCCTTGTTCTCTGTTATTCCTCCATCTCAACTATCCCAATCCCTCAAGTTCTCCTTCCCTCTCTCCTTCTCCCCTTCTCCTACCCTTCTGCCCTACCTTCTTCCCAACTTCATGTCCATGCTCCCAATTTTGCCAGTAGAACTTGTCTATTTCCTTTTCCCGGGGTAATGTAGGGTTTCCCTCTGTATTCTGTAAATATGTTTTATTACCATTGGTTAATAAAGAAGATGCTTTGGGCCTATGGCAAGTCAGAACATAGCCAGGCTGGAAGAGATATATAGAGTACGCAGAGTCAGGAGAAACACCATGTAGGTGCTGCAAGAGACAGACCCTGGATGGAACCTTACTGGTAGGCCACAACCAGATGGCAATACACAGATTAATAGAAATGGGTTAATTTAAGATATAAGAATTAGCCAGGAATATGCCTAAGCTATTGGCCAAGCAGTGTTATAATTAATACAGTTTCTGTGTGATTATTTCTGGTCTGGGTAGACAGGAAATGAACAAGCAGTCTTGGCCTACATAATGGGATCTATATATGTTTTTCTTAGGGTTCACCTTGTTACTTAGCTTCCTAGGGTCGTGGACTATAGGCTCATTATCCTTTGCTTTATAGCTAGTTTCCTCTCATGAAGGAGTACATATCATGTTCATCCTTCTGCATCTGGGTTTCCTCACTTAGGATGTTTTTTTTTTTTCTAGTTCCATCCATTTGCACGCAAATTTCAGATGGCATTGGGTTTTTTTTGTTTGTTTGTTTTTTGTTTTTCTACATTTTGTTTATACATTCTTCAATTGAGGGACATCTCAGTTGTTTTCAAGTTCTGAATTGGTATGTAAAATGACAAAAAGATAGTTTGTTTTCTTTTCTTAAAAAATAAAAAAGTGAGGGAATAAAAAGAAAAAAAATTTTCAATCAAACGAAACAAAGCATCTTCAGAAAATAAACACAAAACCAAAGACAACACAAGAGAATTATGCAGAGAAAACTATCCCAATAAAGCGTTACTGAAGATAATTTTGAGAGAAGAAAAGAAAACATGACTGACTACATACTTTAAGATCTGGAAGAGAACAAGGGGCCAAGAAAATAATAAGGCTGTAAAAATGTATCTAGGCCTTATGGAAGCCAATTACACAGTGCAATAGGAATAATAATGCTAACTTAAAATACAAGGAGATTTATGATATCAAAAAACATTGGCATACAAAGTGGAGGAAAATTGAATTAAATAGTTCAAAGTTCTGACATTATTTAGAAGATGAGAAAAATGTGAAAAGATGTTTTGCGACATAAAGAATGCACATTGTAATTTCTAGATAAGCACAAAATTATGCAAAATTTTAAGTTAATAGATTAAAATATTTCTGAAAAATTATCACACCATTTCTTGTGCAATAATTAGGACACCCATACCTTGCTCATGGAAGTGAAAATAGTTTAGGTGCCATGGAAAACAATAATTGCTTTAAAAATGATATGCCCTCCTGCAATTCTACTTTGAGATGTGTATCTCAGCATATCTGATGGCAGAGTTTTATTCAGAGTAGCATTTTCTGAGCACCCTTTATAGCAACTGTTCAAAACAGCTGAAACACAGAGAGGGCTGTGGTTCATCAATAGAGGGATTGATAGGAAACACATAATATAGACACACAATGGAGTATTATTTAACCTTAGAAGAAGAACCTTGTCTGCTGGCACAATTGGTAAAGCACTTGGCTTGCATACACAAGAACTTGTGTTAAAGTTCAGAATTTACAAACAAGTTCTAGGCAGGGTGATAGTAATGCTTATCAACCCAGTGGAGACAGAAGGATCCCTGGGACTCGCTGGCAAATTTAGCCTAGTTGGTAATCTCCAAGGCATTGAGAAACTCTGTCTCAAAGAAGGTATACAGTGTTCCTGAGGTTCAGGCCTGGACTGGACTCTGCATACATTTCTATCTACATGCACATGCACTTGCTGCATATCCCCCATGCTCATACATGCACATATACAAGCATGCAAAAACAACAAAAGAAACCCTGAGGTTAAATACTAAGTTAAATAAGCCAGCTACAAGATGTAGAAGTATTATGGGATTTCACTTAGTTTTTTTTTTTTTTTTTTTACCCTTTTAGGAGTTTATTGGGGTGTATGTGTACAGGCCTGGTGAAGGTCAGTGTACAGAGAGAGAGGGCTGAAGATGGCGCCTCCAGTTTTTTTTCCACTTTTTTTTTATTTTTAATTGAGAAAAAAAAATTCCCGTCTCCTCCCAGCCTCCCACTCCTCCCGCCCTCCCCCCACTCCTCTACCCCTCCCTCTCAAGTCTGAAGAGCAGTCAGGGTTCCCTGCCCTGTGGAAAGTCCAAAGT
>NC_022011.1:69636087-69643192 GCF_000317375.1 Microtus ochrogaster | reverse complement strand
CAATGAGGGTTGCTGAGAAGCCAAGGACAATGGCACTGGGTTTTGATCCTACTTCTTGTTCTGGCTTTGTGGGGGCCTAGCCAGTTTGGATGTTCACTTAGTTTTTAAATACAGAATAGCACAGAAAGTAGAGTAGTTGCTGCCAGGACCTGGTGGGAAGAGGCAGAGGAGTTTCCGTTTAATGGATATAGAGTGTAAGTTTTGCAAGATAGAGACTGAAGAAATCTAGTGGTGTTGACTTAATAATACAATGTGTTTTAGTTTAAAACATATTTATTTTTATTTTTATTACGGTTCTGTGGTGGGGGTGAGGAATGGGGATTATGTGCACATGAAAATCCAAGTTAGGTCTTCTAAAAGCATAGCAAACATTTGTAACTCTTGAGCCTGCACATATATAAATGGTTTACATAATTCATTGTATTGTATGTGCATTTTGCCACAGTAAATTAAATAAATGGGTATATCCTGTCTCTCTTTTACTCTTCCTCTTTCCTTTTCTCCCTCCCTCACCCCCCTCTCCTGTGTGTGTGTGTGTGTGTGTGTGTGTGTGTGTGTGTGTGTACATTTACCATGGTGTATTTGTGGAGGTCAGAGGGCAACTTGTACGACTTGGTTCTCTCCTTCTACCATGTGGGTCCTAGAGATCAAACTCAAGTCATCAAGTTTGGCAACAGACGCCATTTTTCAGTAAGCTGTCTTGATCCCTCTCCTCCAGCAATAAATAATTTTAGGCATGAAAATCTCCATCAGTTTAAATAAAATAAAATGAGAGAGAAGGAATAATAGGGAAGTAGAACTAACAAAAGATGGCAAAGAATATATGTAAGTGTCACAGCTCTGGAGGGACAGGTACCTTGACTGTCTGAAGTCAGGCTGTACCTGTAGCTGTGAAGGGAAGGTGTCCTGGATACCTACAGCTCCGAAGAAAAAGTACCCTAACTGTCAGACGTAAGACTTTACGACAATTGTTAGAGCTGCGAAGGAAGGAATCGTGGATACCTGCAACTGTGAGGAGAAAGGTATCCTGACTTGTCAGGAAGTCAAACTCTACCTGAAGCTGGGTTCCAATGAGGGATGGTCACACAGGATTTGGTATCCTGCTCGTCTCCAAGAGACAGTCAGTACAGCTTAGCTTGGCTTGGCTACCCTAAGAGAGCTTCCCAGCAGAGGTGTCTGTTTCTTCTCAACTCTGGCCAAGGTTGTAACTTCTCTGATTCTCTAGGCTAAGGGGGAAACCTCTATATACCTCTATATGTGGTAGTCTGCTCCCGCTCCCGCGAAAAGTTGTTACTTCTCTGCTTCCCTAAGGGATTTTTTTTTTTCCAGCAGAGGTGTTCATTGTTTCTTGGCTCTGCTCATCCACCAGGGAGTTTTCCACATGAGATTCTGATCCCCTCCAAGGAAAGAAGGTCTTTACCCAAAACTCTTTAAAGATACTTACTTGAGCGGGAGGAATCCAGGGGAGTAACTGTCTCTACCAGGGTGGAAACGGGCAGATGTCAACTAGACCGGCACAGGGCCTATATCGGGCTTCTTAGAGGCAGAGTTTTTTCCAGGGTGAAGATTTTCAGGGAGGGAATTGGTCAAATTTCAATCCCCTGATCTTACAAAGCTCAGAGATTGGCTAGATTTCATATTCAGGGATTGGTCGGCTTCATGCTCAAGGATTGGTTGGTGTTGGTGCTCAGTTGATGGGTGCAGAATATGTTTCTTTGACTCTGGTTTCAGGGCCAAAGTGTGTTTCTTTACTGTCCCTTTTAAACCATTTGGCTCTAGTTTCAGAGCCAGGGTATTTTTTGTTTTGCTTTTTTTTTTTCACTGCCTCTGGTTACAGGGACAAAGTGTGTTTCTTTGGCTCTGGTTTCAGGGTCAGGGAGTGTTTCTTTGGCTGGCCCTTTTACCCTATAATATATTTAAACCAAGCGTATCAGTTGTTGCATTACACATAATCTAATATACAATTAAATATTTAAGAACTAAAAATTTCAGCAATATGCTATTTATAAAAACATGTCATGTGATGCTATCATTTAAGTCTCAAATATCTCAACGGAATGACTGATGATATATATTTTGGAGTACAGTGCAGTTAAGTAAGAAATCAGTTATTTATAAGTATTCATGTTTTTTTTTATTTTTTTGTATATTTGGAAAAAGAACAGGAAATCCTGAGACTGGAGAAATGGCTCATAGATGAAAACTGTTTTTATGTTCTTCCAGAAGATAGGAACTGAGTTTCCATGGTTAACATTGGGCAGTTTACAACCCCTTGTAACCCCAGATCCAAGGCATCCAGCACCATCTTGTGGTCTCCCTATCACAGACACTACATTCTTGCAGTCACACATCTACACGTAACTACAAATAAATCTACAAAAATCAAACTTCCAGATAACTCATGTGTACAAAAAAATACAATGATGCTGGGTGGGGGTGTACACCTTTAATTTCAACATTTGGGAGTCAGAGGTGGATCTATGTGAGTTCAAGCTCAGCCTGATCTACAAGAGCTAGTTCTAGGACAGGCACCAACCAAAGCTATACAGAAAATCCCTGTCTTGAAAAAACAAAAAACAAACAAAAAAAAGGTACAATGAGAATTGTAGCATTCCTGCATAAAACATGATGACAATATCACATTTCAAAACCTGTTAGTGTCCTCAGAAATCATGATTACAAATAAGTATAGAGTATGAAATAGACACCCCCCCCAAATCTCTGAAAATCAAAAAGGTGTATGCTCAGGTCAAGATTTTAAGGTGGCAATGTAACCAGAGTGAAATATAGGGTGATAAATGGCAGAAGAAATGTGAAAGGAAACACCCAGTCGAGACTGGCAAAGCACAAAACCTAATGGTCAAAGAAAGACACTGGAAAGACTTCAGAAAGCAAATCAGGAGAGAGATTAATTGCAAAGACTGCGGTAGAGATAACTAGTATCATGGTATGGCTAAACATTATGGTTACAGGCTGTTCTGAAATTTAAAAAAATAAATTATTGTGAACAACTACAAAAAGTAAGTTTGAACATGTAAATGTTAAGGTTACTAAGTTCCTAAAATCTCAAAACCTACCTAGTGTGTTACAAGGGGAAGCAAGAAACATGACTAGAAAGAAGAAAATGACATCGTTAGATGATATAATCTCATAGGACCACTCTCAATGACAGTGACATTTGTCACTAACCAAACATTTTGCCCATCACATGCTGTTTAGCAAACTGAATATACCATTGTACAGAAAGGATACCATGTCAAAGACTATCAGAATTTTTTCTTGGAATGTAAATTGGTTTATTATATTTTTAAAAGTCGGTGGACTTTACAAACTAGCAATGGAAAAATAATGAGGCCATCCCAACACACATAAGAAAAAGCTCGTGCTAGAATTAAATTCCTATTCATAAGCCAAGCTCTTTATCAAACTCTGAATACAGGCAACTCTTAATTTGATAAAGGACAGCCACAAATTACTCATAAACATCACACTTTGTGGGGAAAGCTAACGTTCTTTGGCTTTGGGGAACGGTATAGTATTGCTGAGAGCTATTGCTCCTTTTCAAAAACGGTCTCGAAGAGACAGGTAATGCATTAAGCCAAGGAAAAGCATCAAGAATTGAGGAGGACATGTGACAGTCACAGTATTCCAAAAGAGGGGATTGCATGCACATGACTCCTTGGCTTATATGATCTTTCTTCCCTCTCTTTGACTAGACTCCTGGAGCCTGGTTCAGTGCTTAGCTGTGGATCTCTGCATCTGCTTCCATCAGCTACTGGATGAAGGCTCTGTGATGACAATTAGGGTGATCATCAATCTGATTACAGGGGAAAGTAAGTTCAGGTGCCCTCTCCACTATTGTAGGAGCCTTAGCCAGGGTCATCCTTGTGGCTTCCTGGGAGTTTCCCAAACACAAGATTTCTTTCTAACCCCATAATGACTGCCTCCATCAAGATATCTTTTTTCCTTGGTCGCTCTCTCTGTCCTTCCCCAAATTCAAGCATCCCATTCCTTTACGTTTTCCTCCCGGCTCCTCATAAGCCTCTTTCTCCCTCCCAATTTACCCAGGAGATCTTAGAAGTGAATTTTGTTTGTCACTCTCAGTAGTTAACAGAATTCTATTTTGTTTCCTCTGAGAGCTCTCTCCTTAAGTGTATGCAGCTTCTTGCAAGCAGCCTCTCTTTCCAGATCCTCCTGTGGTGAACCCAAATGTTATTTATCAGGCAGGCATCATTCAGCCCACTAATGCACTTCGTTGCCAATCTCGCTCTCATGCTAAGCCCCAGCCCCCTCTACTTAAGCACACACGCACTTTAGACTCAATTTGCGTCATGGAGATCTGTAGGCAGAGGTAGGTGGTACCCCACAGATGCAAACTTTTTATTTTTATTTTTGATGTTTTTCTTTGTCATTTGGACATGACAGTAGAGAAACAATCATCCGCTAGTTAGAAAGGGTTCAAGCTGAGAGTTGCCTGTTCTGGCTACCCACATCAACAATTTTTGTCTGATCTTGGGAAAAAATAAAAGCCTAGGAATGTCCCACTCTACCACCTCTATCACCAATATCTGCTCTTCCTTTTGCAATTCCAGCCTTTTTAATTTCTTACACATCCATACCAGCCCAAAGGAGCAACAAAGCAAGATATGTGGGAATAGACTTGGTCTGAGGTCATCTGTCTATTACACTCCTATTAGCTAAAAATGTGATTGATGTTATTTTATTTATTTATTTATTAAAGATTCCTGTCTCTTCCCCACCACCGCCTCCCATGTCCCTCCCCCTCCCCCAATCAACTCCCCCTCTCTCATCAGCCCTAAGAGCAGACGGGGTTCCCTACCCTGTGGGGAGTCCAAGGATCTCCCACCTCCTTCCAGGTCTAGTAAGGTGAATATCCAAACAGCCTAGGCTCCCACAAAGCCAGTACGTGCAGTAGGATCAAAACCCAGTGCCATTGTTCTTGACTTCTCAGCAGTCCTCATTGTCCGCTATGTTCAGTGAAGAAGTTCAAATGGCCAAAAGACACTTAAGGTCATACTCAACTTCTTTAGCGATCAGGGAAATGCAAATCAAGACAACTTTAAGATACCATCTTACACCTGTCAGAATGGCTAAAATCAAAAACACCAATGATAGCCTTTGCTGGAGAGGTTGTGGAGAAAGGGGTACACTCATCCATTGCTGGTGGGAATGCGAACTTGTGCAACCACTTTGGAAAGCAGTGTGGCGGTTTCTCAGGAAATTCGGGATCAACCTTCCCCTGGACCCAGCAACACCACTCTTGGGAATATACCCAAGAGATGCCCTATCATACAACAAAAGTATATGCTCAACTATGTTCATAGCAGCATTGCTCAACTATGTTCATAGCAGCATTGTTTGTAATAGCAAGAACCTGGAAACAACCTAGATGCCCTTCAATGGAAGAATGGATGAAGAAAGTATGGAATATATACATATTAGAATACTACTCAGCAGTAAAACACAATGACTTCTTGAATTTTGCATGCAAATGGATGGAAATAGAAAACACTATCCTGAGTGTGATTGATGTTATTATTCTTCAACTTTGAAATGTTTTAAAAGCAATTTCCAGGACTCAGCAGACATAAGCATGTTTCAACTGCCAAACAATCTGCTGCAGGTTCAGTAGACATGAGAACATGAGAAGAGAAAATGAGATGTCAATAATAATAATAATAATAATAATAATAATAATAATAATAATAATAATAATTTCTTAGAAATACCAAGCAAAAGCCCACTTTGTGCTGCTGTACTGATGAGCAGGACTTTTCCTGGATGGATCTTCAAAGAATGTCGTGGTTAGATACCTCCTCAGCTAGACAAACACAAAACCCCTCAAATATGCCACTATTTTATTCCTTAAGAATTTCCCCAAATTATTGGATCACTAAATAATTCCAAGAGTGCTTAGTGATCGTCTTTGTGGTAGTATTTTTTAAAGGCATTTCATACTAGTTCAAACAAAACATTTTTAAAAGATGTGACTTGCTATTTGTAAGCAGATCAGTTCAGGAATCAAAACTGTGACATCTGAGGATGATCTAAACTTGGCAGAATTGTGTCTGGGAAAGGAACTGTGGATTTTGGAAATTTTGGAAGGCATGTGGTTTGTGAAGAAAGATTTTTACCATGTGGTTCAGTCACTTGAGTTAAAATCCTCCCACCTCTTGTAAACAATGTACATTTGGTCTCTACCTGTTTTCGGGGTAAATGTTCTTCTAGCCCCAGCCGTGCTGTTCTAGCTTTTGTTCAAAATGGCAAATTTAGATGGTCTTTTCATGTATTCAGCAGACTCATTCTTATTAAATCAAGAGGGCTATGTTCAAGACGGAGGAAAAATTCACAGTTAGCAATCAAGTGCAGTGTTCCAATTGACCCTGGTGAAGCACTGGGTAGGTGAGGGTGGCTTCTTCTCTTGGATCCTGACCTTTCAGCTGTGATAGGCCAGCACCACCAGAGCGTTGCCAAGATGGGGGCCTCCTTAATGTCTGGTTTTAGAATGCCAAGTTAAGACTTAAGTATCTGTTTGCTAACCCAGTCTATCTCCTGACGCACTGTGGCTTTCTTACACTTCTTTCTTTTTACTGCTCCATCCTTACAACTATATCAAGCACAGAATATTGATAGTTACAGAATGTGCCAGAACGCGACAGCACATGATTTGAGACACTATTTTAAGCATGAACCTGTTTATGTAGCACGATCCATCATGAATTATTCCTCAAGACATAAATTATAGAATCATCAGTGATCCACTCTGAATTCACGCAAGTTTGGAATTCATAAAGTTTGTAGGCAAATGGTTTCTGTGAGTTGCCAAATACACATGCTTTTGCTTGGGGGTTAGGTTTAGACAGGTGGTAGACTCTGCTTGGAGCCTGCCCACAATCCGTGACAGTACACTGAAATCTGCCTGGCCTTTCTTTTTTAACTTTTAGACCCAGGAAAAATACCTCAGTGTAGCTATTTATATTCAAGACCTCCCCACAGAGGATAGCCATCTTGGGATATAATTCATGGAATTTCATCAAGCTCAGCTCTTGTGAGTGATGGTCACTTGTCTAAGAAAAATTCCTGT
>NC_022011.1:69623587-69633587 GCF_000317375.1 Microtus ochrogaster | reverse complement strand
ATAACAGCTGACTTACAGGAAAGAGAGCTCTCCTTATGCAGAAATGAAATGCTTTCGAATTTATGCTCGGAAAAGGACTCACTGTGCTTTGCAAATTCCTGGGTAATTAAAAATAGTTTAGTCATTAACAATAAAAACAATAAATAAATTTAAAAAAACAATAAAATTAGTTTTTTATTTTTTATAGAAAGTTACATTATTCCAAAAGGTTAAATAATTTTCTTTATGTGAAAGTTTTAAGGAAGTTACATTAGATGTGTGAGAAATGATTAAAACAAAACAATTAATTTTTCTGATTATGCTAAACATATTAAATTTCTGTCAGTTTTCATAATTCTTGAAGCTGTGGCTACCAATACCAATGAGAAAAAGCCATTGACTTGAGCTTTTCCGTCCCACCCTTTCTTGTTATTTATTTTTATTAATAATTTAAATATTTCCTTTTTTCCCTTTCTTCCCTTTAATCTTCTCGTATATGTACTCTTCTTATATTCTTACGTTGTTCTCTATCAAACCCATGTATCTTTTTAATTTTGTGATATATCACAATATAATATTCATTATATATATATATATGTAAAACAAAATATATGAATACAACCTGCTCAATCTATATAATGTCATTTGTCTTATAGGATTTCAGCATTGACCACTTAGTGTTGGATAACCAGTTGTCGGCTTTTGACTGTGGAAGACCATTTCTCCCACTCTGAGCATTCTTGAGTCGCTAGTGTATTTTTGTCTAGAGCGGGGACAGCTGGATTTCCATCTCCATGCCATCATGTATGTTGGGCTCCTTCTTGTTTTGGTAGCTCTGTTGATGAGATATCATCACCATAGCTTCAATATCATTTCCAGGAGACACAGGTTCACAGATGACTTCCCACTCCTCTGGCTCTTACTGCCTTTCGGGACTTCTTCCCCCTGCCCCTTCTTCAAATGTACCCTGAGACAGGGGTACAGGCTCCGAATTGGTTGGGTCTGGATACCACATGATTACATCACTGTATTTTTATCAGTTGTGGTTTTCTTTTATTGTCTACATTGATTGCAGAGAGAAGTTTCTTTGATGAAGGGTGAGAGCTACTCTTACCTGTGAGTATAAGGGTAAGTATGTTTTTATTGAGCTCTACATTTTTTCTCTGCTGTCCTCTCTGACCTCCCCTCCTCTTCAATCCTCTCCCAAGGTCCCCATGCTTCCAATTTACTCAGAAGATCTTGTCTTTTTCTACTACCCATGTAGAGTCTCTTAGGGCCTTCATTATTGTCTAAGTTCCTGGGATTGCGATTTATGGGCTGGTTTTCTTTGATTTATGTTTAAAAACCCCTTATGAGTGAGTACATGTGATAATTGTCTTTCTGGGTCTGTACTACTTCACTCAAAATGATGTTTTCTAGCTCCATCCAATTGCCTGCAAAATTCAAGATGTTTTCTGCTGTGTAAGTACTCCATTGTGTAGATGTACCACATTTTCCTTATCCATTCTTAGGTCAAAGGGCATCTAGTATTTAGAGTGCAGTTAAGAATAATGTAGGTTTAGTAATCTGAAGACTGTAGGTTCTCCACCAAGATCCATGACCTCACTAGCTCCTTATGGTTGTCTAGACTTCCATTACTGGAACTGATATTCCTTTTGTGGAGCAGGCCTTAAGTCCACTAAAATATAAATACCACTATTGTCTCTTCGAGCTAAAAACATGCTCTGCTGGTCATTGTTGAAGTTCATGACAGCATCGTACTAGTTGCTTGCATGACATCTGCCCCATTGTTTCTTATAAAGAAATACGAACACTGATGGAATGGCTGAATTTGGATTGATTGTCAAAGAAAGTGTGATGTATGGGATGTTTTGTCTTTGGCAGCCTTGAGTCAAATTTAGAAACCTTTAGGATCAGATGTCTCACCAACAGTCACCGAGTGGCCTTGAGGGAATCTTATGCCAAACTGCTTTGTTATTTTTGCCCACTGTCAAGGTCAGTGAAGTGAAAGTCACTTAGTGGCTATTTTAGAAAAAGACAATGGAAGTAGAAAGAGATAGCGTTGGGGATTGTGTTTTGGCTAGATGAGAAGCTTTGGGGGTGGGGTCTCTCGGTTATATGGTGGTGCTGCTTAGGTTCTGATTGTCACTCGAAGAGGCTATTGTCTTCTAAGAGAGTGAAAAGAGAGAGTTGGGGAAGAAAAGCATTTTATCTGCTTTTTATTTGGCTGCAAGGGCGCTCAAAGTTAACTTTGGGGTTCAAATATGACAGCGAGATTCTGCTAGGCTGCTTCTTTATTCACTCTTATTGTGACTTTAAAGTGTGATTATATTCACACTCTCCCACCATCCTCCTTTATTCCTCTCCCACCCTTGCTGACTCTTGTATCCCCAGCTGTTCCCCTTTTGCCACTGGAATGGGAGAGCTAGGAAGACATCCAGAGAAAGAAACAGAGAAAGGGAGCTTAAAGCAACCCATATGTACTTCTCTCAGGCTGTGGGTATTTAATACTCAAATTGTTCAGAGTCATAATATTCAACCAATTCAGAGCATATTGCCAGGGCAATACAACTCATCTCTGATACAGCAGAGCAATGAAGATTGGCCAAATTTAATGCTTTTGGGTGTGATTCTTCTGTGAAATGTGATCACGGAATAGCTTTTTCCTTCTCTTCCTCTCCACTAGCTTCCTTCCTTCCCATTTTGTCTTGTCCCACGTACAACTTCTTTTCTTGAGGGAGTGCTATGTAATTTTAGCATTCGGTTTCTGAGAAATTTCAGGATTGTAATTATGGTGTTCCTTGCTTGCTTTTCATATTGTAGGGACTAGATGCAAGATAGAATGCTATTGAGAAGACAATTCACGCTATCAAAAGTTTTGTAAGAACTAGAACACCATTGATACAATTTCTGAAATGATTTTTCAAGGAAATAATTTCAGTGAATTCTTAAGTGGTATAGAATTTCTCTACTATGTTTTTCTTCTTTTACATTTTACATTTTAAAATTTTGTTACTTATTTATTTATCATGTATGTGTGTATGCTTGCGTGCACGCTCACTACAGTGCACATGTGGTAACCATAAGTGATTTCCAGGAATCAGTTAACTCCTCCCATTCTGTGGGCTTCAACAATCAAATCCAGGTCATCAGCCTTGGTGACCAACAAGCACCTTTATCTGCTGAGCCACCTCACTGTCCTTCTCCTATGTTCTGAATAAGACAGTGTTTCTCTATTCCATGACTTTAGTTCTAGAGGATTTTCAAACTATTTGTTTCGATTAAGAAATGAAGACTCTATTTCAGGTCCAAAGATATTTGTACAATAAGATTGAAGTATGTGTATAGGAGGTCAGTCTATTGCATCACATTGCTTAGCTTTTCAGCATTCCCTCATGATCCTAGTCCTTACCTTCTTAAAAATAAATTTCCTTTTATTGTCAGCTTTATTTAAAGCCTCTCTATGTTCCAGCAATAATACAGTACAAGTTTTAGTGGAAGATCTAAGCAGGCTAAAATATGTAAAACAAGTATCCGAGGCAATTGAGCATTGAACTCTGCTCCTTCAGCCCCATTTACTAAGCTCACTCATGCTAATGTGTGCTTGGTTTCCTCTCATGACAACATGAGATCATCTACGAAGCATTCATCATGAGAGATACATATGAGTGAGCTCAGAAGTTTGGTTAGAGCAGAGAAGGACACTCACAGCCTGAGAATCCCATGAGAAGCAGAGAAGATGGGTAAGGACCGACAATTGCTGGGAAGACAGTACTGCTAAGCCTCTAACTGAGGACCTTTGTAACTTCATGTTCATGGCCTGACTTGAATGTTTACCAAAACTTCTTTAAAAGTCATTCCCTCATAGACCAAATGAGATAAAACATATCTTCATGAAAATGGGCTAGAGGCGCCTTCAGGGATTCCTCGCCTATCCTGAGAGTCTGCACGTGCATGAAATTGCACCCTGAAAACCACCATGCTTCTCACAGACTCTGAGGCTTTTCCTATAAAGCACCAAAAATAAACTTTCATAAGTCCTTCAACAAGCCAAGTCTTGATGACCCTGAGTCAAAGGGTAAACAGATTTCTACAGGCAAGGATTAATATTTAAATTCCCCCTCATACAATTCATTGAGAATCTGAATTGCCCTTCTGCTCAGTTCCTTTGAAAACTTAGTTTGTATTTTTGATGTGCCTACATTATGTCCCTTGCACATGTAAGTCAGTAAAGGCATGTGGAAAATCTCTGGCTTGGTTTTATTTTGAAGAAAAATGCTCAGGTTCATCAACATACAGTTCTGTAGGGGTATCCTGACATGCCACGATACCCAGACTTTCAGTTTTCTACAACTAACCACATTTTGTGAGTGTGGAAGAAGCAAGATTTGTTCAAAATGGCATCTTGTGTGATTTGAGTCTCCCTTGCATCATGTCTGTTCTGTGCCAATGAAGGTGAATGCTGAGGTCTTACTTCAAACTTATACAAGTGTATTTTGAAAAGGTATCCACATATTTTTTCTGACTTTTTTTCTAAATTATCAGAGAAAACATCAAACTTCTTGGAGAAGTTAAATGATATGTTACACATTTAATTTGTATAGGAGTTAACAGATCAAATGGCTAAATTAGCTAGAGACAAATGAATTTCTTCAAGGCATTTAATTTTTTTGTTGTTTCAGTGGACTGTTCCATTGAAGATATTTACAAATCAAGCTCATACCTTGTTTCAACAAAATTATGATGGACATGTGATGTGGGCTTTCTATTATTTGATGTTTTACAGAAACAGGGCAGTGGTACTTTGCCTTCATATAAATTCTGCAATTTTTGGGGAAAGTTCTTATGAAAGTCAGAGGAAACCTCAGAATGCGAATGAAGATAAAAGCAAGGCGATAATTTATAGTGAGATCGAGTTGCAGTGTGTCTCATCTAAGCACTCTGGGTGTAAAATATAGATGGCAAAGAGTTTCAATTTGTAAGTATACATAACAAGCAAATTAAATTAATGAGAGAATTAATTGAGAAGTACAAGTTTCAGAGACTAGTTGGTGTTGCACAACATGAGATAATCAGAGTAATTTTCAAGAAATTGTTACATAAAATTTGTCTCATATTACCCTGTGGTAAATTGCTACAATGGTGTATGATATATGCAGCTTATTAACAGTTTCATTAATTGCTATTAGAGAGAAGAAGCTATGAAAGCTGGTGTACCCAGGAACAAATGTTGAGGCAGATGGCTGAAATTAGTGAAACATGATCAGTTGCTGAACCAGTTTACCTAATTCGCTTTCTACATCAGAAGAGTTAAAATAAATGTGTCCTGTTGTCTTCTAGAAATTGAAATTTGGGAATGATCACATATATTTTTCAAAAATAACAAGATAGAGGGCAGAGAGCTGTGGGCTATGATTCATGACTATTAGTTGATTGTGGAGTTGGTGTCTGCGGAATGGATCAGAATGCGTGGGAAATCTTCCTGTGAGCGAAGAGCCAACTGTGCTGACATCTTCCTACTGCTTGCAGAGAAGAAGCTGAGGGCGGGAACAAATGCAAGTTGGCCATTGTCCATGAGATTTCCTTGTGCTACCAAATCATTCTGAGAGGGGCTGAAATGAATTTTTTTGCAATAATAATATTTTTCTTTTTTTTTAGTGAGATTCCAGAAAAATCCAATGTAAATGGGAAAGAGAGGCTAAAACTTTAAGTTTGCTTGATTGTATCTCTATAGTTTGACACTCGTACCCTTTTTGGGACAGACAGTCATCCCTGGTGGAGTAGTCCATAAGAAATGTGGTTGATATATTGGCAAAACCTAATGATATTTGTGAATTTTTGGTGGACATTTTCAAACTTGTGGTGTTCCATGATTGATGTCTGCTGAGATTTATATACTATTTTGTTTTGAATCTGGAAGGTCTCATGTTTTGAGTACTTAGTTTAGTCCCCAATTGGGAATGTGACTTTGCATGCATTTTTCTCCTGGTCTTTATTTAATTTTGGTATGTGTTACCTATCCAGAAAATTGTCCATTTCTTACACATTTTCAATTTTGTGGAGTAGAGGTTTTTGTAGTATGACCTAATGGTTTTTTGGATTTCCTTTAGTCTTAGTAACAGACTGATTTCTTTGGGGATTTCCATGGGACCACCTGGGTCAAAAACTCAGTTGAATGCAACTAAGTCCCACCATTGGAGGACACACCCACCTACAAGAGATGGCCAGCTGAGACTATGTATCCCCCATTTCTACGAGTCATCATTAGGGTCACCTTCACAGATTCAAAATGTCCCCCCCCCCGTTCCAGCCATCTCTCCATACTTTCTCTCTCCAATTAATCCCCT
Organism: Microtus ochrogaster; assembly: GCF_000317375.1. Lineage (NCBI taxonomy): Eukaryota > Metazoa > Chordata > Mammalia > Rodentia > Cricetidae > Microtus > Microtus ochrogaster. The sequence continues at coordinate 69,627,261 of NC_022011.1, read as the reverse complement.
CAACTTGATCCCCCACTCCCATCCCATCTACCCCTAGTGAGCCTGTAAAATCTATTCTATTTCCCCCTACTAGGGAGACACTCATGGACTCCCTAGACCTCTTGTCTTTACCTAACCTGTCTGGGTTTATGGATTGTAGCTTTGTTATCATTTCCTTAATGGCTAGTGTCCCCTTATAAGTAAATATATACCATATATAACTTTCTATCTCTGGGTTACCTCACTCAGGACGAATTCCTTCTAGTTCCATTCATTTGCCTGCAAATTTCATGATGTCCTTTTGGAATAGCTGAGTAATACTCCATTGTGTAAATGTACATTTTCTTTGTACTTTGCTGTTGAGTGCCATCTAGGTTGCTTCTAGTTTCTGGCTACTATGAATAGAGATACAATGAACATGATTAAATAAATGTCCTTATGGTAGAATAGAATGTCCTTTGGGTATATGTGAAAGAGTGGTATAACTGGGGTTTAAGGTTTCTGATTCCCAACTTTTAGGGGAACTGCTGTATTGATTTCCATGATGGCTGTACAAGTTTGTACTCCTGCCAGCAATGGAGGAGTGTTCTCTTTGCTCCACATTCTAACCAGCAGGAGCTGTCATTTGTGCTATTGATAACAGTCATTCTGACAGGTATAAAATGAGCTTTCAAAGTAGTTTTTGTCTGTGTTTCCTTGATGGCTAAGGATATCGAATGTTTAAATATTTTTTTGTTGTTTGTGATTATTCTCTTGAGAATTCTGTTTAGATCTGTTCCCCATTTTTTTTTTTTTTTTTGATTTTTGAGACAGGGTTTCTCCGTAGCTTTTGGTTCCTGTCCTGGAACTAGCTCTTGTAAACCAGGCTGGCCTCGAACTCACAGAATCCACCTGCCCCTGCCTCCTGAGTGCTGGGATTAAAGGCGTGCGCCACCACCACCCGGCCTGTTCCCCATTTTTTAATTGGATTATTTGCCTTTTGACGTCTGGGTTCTTGAGTTCTTAATATGTTTTGGATATTAGTTCTTATATTAGTTCGGGTTTTATTGCTGTGAAGTGACACCATGAGCACAGCAATTCTTATCAAAGAAAAACATTTAATTGGGGGCTAGTTTACAGTTTCAGAGCCATTATCATCATGGCAGAAAATATGGCGGCATGCAGGCAAACATGGTGCTGGAGAGCTAGCTAAGAGCTACCTCTTGATCTGCAGGCAGCAGAAAGAAACTGTCACACACTGGGTTGAACTTGAACATCTGAGGTATCAAAGCCTTCCCACGCAGTGACAACCTTCCTCCAACAGGGCCACACCTACTAATAATGCCATTTCCTAGGGCCAAGCATTCAAACACATGAGTCTATGGTGCACCTTCTCTATTCAAACCATAACAGTTCTCTATCAGATGTGAAATTTTTAAAGTCTTTTCCCATTCTGTAGACTGCCACTTTGTCTGATTGATGGTATTCTTTACCTTACAGGGGCTTTTAGTTTCATGATGACCCATTTATTAAGCATTGATTTTAGTGTCTTTGCTACCAGCGTTCTGTACAGAAAGTCAGTCGTCTTTTGTGCCAATGAGTTCAAAGCTATTTCCCACTTTCTCTTCTATCAGGTTGAGTATATCTGGTTTAAGTCTAGGGCTTTGGTCTACTTGGATTTGAGTTTTGTACAGGGTAAAATATATGGACTTATCTGCGTTCTTCGACATGCAGACATCCAGTTAGAACAGCACCATTTATTGAAGATGCTTTCTTTTTTTTTTCTTTCATTGTGTATTTCTGACCTCTTTACCAAAACCAGCATCTATATGTTTATGGATTTACATCTGTGTCTTTAATTAGATTCCATTGATCAATGTGTCTGTTTTTATGCCAATACCATGAAGTTTTTATTACTTTAGCTCTGTAGTACGGCGGTAAGTCAGGGATGGTGCTACCTCTGGAAATTCTTTCATTGTACAGGACTGTTTTAACTATCCTGGGTTTTTATTTTTCCATATGAAGTTCAGAATTGTCCTTTCAAGATCTGTAAAGAATTGTGTTAAAATTTTGATGGGAATTGCATTGAATCAGTAGATTACTTTTGTAAAATGGCCCTTTTTACTATAGTAATTCTAGTGATCCATGAGCATTAGACATCTTTCCATCTTCTGATATCTTCTTAAATTTCTTTTTTCAAAGACTTGAAGTTTTTATCGTAAAGTCTTTCACTTTCTTGGTTAGAGTTACCCCAGGATATTCTATATGATTTGGGGATTATGAAAGGTATTGTCTCCCTGATTTCTTTCTCAGATTATTTATTCCCAGTGTTTTCATGTGTGGAATTAAGTCCGCTAGGTTGGAGTCTTCCTTCTGTAGGACAAAATTTGTAGATAGATATTGTTTCAATTTGACTTTATCACGGAATATCTTGTTTTCTCCATGTATGATGATTGAAAGCTTTGCTAGGTATAGTAGTCTGGGTTGGCATCCATAGTCTCGTAGAGTCTTCAAGACATCTGTCCAGGCCTTTCTGGATTTTTAGAATCTCCACTGAGAAGTCAGGTGTAGTCATAATAGATTTGCCTTTATATGTTACTCAACTTTTTCTCCTTGCAGTTTTTAGTAGTCTTTCTTTGTTCTGTATATCTAGCACTTTGATTATTATGTAGCGAGGGTACTTTCTTTTCTGGTCCCATCTATTAGGTGTTCTGTATGCTTCTTGTACCTCTATAGGTGATGCCTTTCTTTAGGTTCGGAAAATTTTATTCTCTGATAATGTCCTAGATTTCCTGGATGTTCTGTGTCAGGAGTCTTTTAAATTTAGCAATTTTTTGGCAGATGTGTCTATTTTTTTCTATTGTATCTTCAATTCCTGAGATTCTCTCTTCAATCTCTTAAAATTTGCTTGTGAAGCTTGCCTCTGTAGTTACTGTTCAAGTTCCTACATTTTTCATTTCCAGAATTCTCTCAGTTTGTGTTTTCTTTATTGATCTATTTCTTATTTTCCTCCACTCATACTGCACTCCCTCCCTCTCACTCCCTCAATGGCAAGAGGCAGCTGCAGAGAAGCAGCAACTAAAGCCGCTTCACACTCAGGAGGAAACAGTGTGCCTCATCCTTGTCTTGGGTCTCCGGTCTCAGGTTTTGGGTCTTGGGTCTTGAGTCTCTGGTGTTCTACACAGTCAGAGAAAGTTCTCTAGGAACAAACTGTAGAGATGGTCCCTGAAAGGTTAGTCTTTATTGCTTCTATTTCTATTCTCAGTTACTGGAGAGTTCTAACCCTTTCCTTTAACTGTTTGTATTTTTATAGATTTCTTTAAAGAATTAGCTCATTTCCTCCAGTTGTTTGTGTTTTCCTGGATTTCTTTAAGGGATTTATTCATTTTATCGTTAATCTATCTCCCTCTATCTGCTTCATCTTTTCCTCCATTTATTCCTCTATCATCTTTGTAAAGTTGGTTTTATGGTCTTTTCCTTATACTTCAGCTGTACTGGAATATTCAGAACCTGCTGTTTTAAGATACCTGGCCTCTAGTGGAGACATATGGCCCTGGCTGTTGTTAGTTGTATTTTTATGTTGGTATTTTAGCATTTGGGGTTGGGTGATTAAAAATGCTGATTTTTGGATTTATCTTCATACGGTGGTTGTTTTGTTCATTAGTGTTTTTTTCCCCTCTCTGGGTTTTCAGAGATTGTGATACTATTGTGTGTTA